>NC_057803.1:502353197-502630194 GCF_018294505.1 Triticum aestivum
GGGAGGCGGGAAAAGGTCTTTCTCTCGCCGACAGAGCAGACCCACACGTCTTTTCCCTTCGGCCGGCGCCCCCAGGAGGCTTGGGTTCGGCTCGGGTTCGCCGGCTGTTATTTCGGCCCAAACCGGCGATAAACGAGATCCTGAGGGCGCGATTGGGCCAATTTTTGGACGCCGGCGCTAAAAAATGGCCTTGGGAGGCTTGTTGGGGGCGTGGCTGGAGATGCTCTAACATCATCCCATTCGCATACACTTACTGATTTTTTTTCTCGAAGCAGTGGCAAAAAAAGGAAAAGAATTGTCCAGTTAATTTACGAAAAACCAGGCAAAAACTAATACAAACAGAACATAGACTAACTAGTGATATGGCAAGAAACCCCATAACCGCACATGTGACCCTGTCAGACTCTCCGAATGCACAACATCCACACAAACCCCAACATTGCTATTACGTAAGAGATACCTGACAAAAACACCTCGACACAAGACATCAGACACCTCCCAACCCACAACGACAACCCAATCCAAAAGGACGGGTCAAGAGATCGAAGGTCAGAGACACCTTGCCTATGGCGCCTAGTAGCATGGTAAACTCAGAAATTTTAGTCTCCAAACATCCAATTACACTGTTCAGCATGTTTATCTATCAGTACCAAATACTAATAACGATGCATTCTTTCATTGCTTGCACTGGAACGAAGCTGAAGTCACTTGTGGATCACCTGATGATCGTCAGGAGCACCCTCATCTTCAATGAACTGGAAATTTGAAGGTGTCAAGCACATAGTGCCCAAGATACTTAGGTAGTAGGTACATGCCCTCCACGAGCCCCTTGAGCTGGAGGATTATTCCACGGTTTATGAACTGCCTTCCTCCGCCTCCTCGACGATGTTGTGGATCCTTAGCAAGATACACCTCGGCCGCTAGATGTCATCTCTTTCCGTCGTCGCACTCGCACGTTGTTCCCCATATTTCTGGCTCAAGGAGATGAAACGGCTGACAAGATCATCTCCACTGTGAGCCTTCAGCGGGAAGCATGAAAATCCACTCAAACAGTTTTGAAAGTGATATAGGAGTAGGTGGCTGAAAGTTAAGTAAACAAAGGAAGCAACGAGCGATGATGGAAGTTGTGGAAGCAACTAGCGGCGACCACTTTGGGCACATCGAAACGGTCAGAGTCATAAGCGTGAAGTAGTTCCATATCATAGTTAATGCTAGTTTAGCCTAAAGTCCGGTCCACCTCAAGGTACAAAACAACATTTTAGGCCACTCCCCTACTACCTCTGTCCCAAAATATAGACGTTATTTAAGGCTAGTTTAGCCTAAAAAACGTCTTATATTTTTTGACGGAGGTAGTACATAAGTAAAAGTCATCTGACAGAGAACATACTTAGCAGTCCACCAGCTCAATTAGGCCTGAATTACGCCCGCAGAGCAAACAACAAAAATCAAATCATTATGAGCCTCAAGCACAAGAAACACAGAACTCAATCTGCACAATCCAGATAATCATGTGCTTCCACCTGGGATGATTAAGCTCAAAACAACCCAAGACATGCGGTTTGTAAAGATGCTTTTCAAATAAATTATACTCCTACCTATGATAAAGAAAAGTTGATGAAATCGACAGTACACCCTCTGTTCACTAATGTAGGACGTTTTGGCAGTTCAAACTGAACTGCCAAAACGTCCTACATTAGCACATCTACACTCAGCAAGCCCAGCTTGGACCATTTGGTGTTCTATCTCTTGGAAGGATAATAGGATGGCAACAATCAAACTCACCAAGAACAATACAAATTAATCAAGTCAATGGAGTTGTTGTCGCTGTTGAGTCAGCGCCAAAAATAGTGGTAAAAATCAAACCTTTATACTATCTCAACTTGGTCTTCAGTAACACTAACACTTCGAACATTGAATTGTTGAAAATAAATCACTTTGACCATTGCCATCTTCTTGATTTATATAAAGAGCACCAGATCTAATAAATCAGCATAAACGTTCCTGCATAGAATAAGATAGTAGAGAACTGAAATGGCTTAATCTGTGAAATTAATTCAAAATAATTTTCTCAACAGAAGGGAAACTTCGAACTGTTCCATCATCGCATATCCATAACCGTAACATTATTTTGAGGACATTCAAGCAAGACATCCCACAGTTCAAATAGAGTACCAAAAGAAGCTTTAGCAAAATGATGCACGATTTCCAAAAGTATTTCAACATCAAGCATAGGCCAAATAGTTGAATATATGCCAGATGTGTACGTAAATAACTGAACTCAACATTGACCTCTGTAGCTAGAGAACATGTCATCAATAACACAGCAGCGAGATTGCAGTTTAGTTCAATTAGCTGTAAGCCTGTAACCATTTCATCCCATTAATGCAGAAGCCAATGTAAAGCTAGCTGAGCATTGCTGAACTGATAATTCTTGGGTGGTTCTTTTACCGAGGAGGTTATCATCATGTAGAACAGAAGAGGTTAAGACCGCAGCAAGAAATCTGACTTACCTCATTTAGCTGAGACATGCTGATCTCGCGATAAGTTCAACATACATCTGGGATGTTTAGATGATTTTGTTAGAATAGCAACTTGTATTACTAGGAGGCCAAAGCCAACATATATACATGTACAAGAGGATGCCAAAAGGCTACAATGCAAAAGACCAAAAATCATCATCAATATAACTCTTGACAGATTTAACAGGTTGTCCTTCCAAGGGATTTATCGATCAACAGCAAAGCAGGTTCTTACCATCCATATCTGAACTTGTGCCTATCCTGAGTACCCCTACATCTTTGAATCAATATCTGAATGAAAGCGAGTATGAATGTAGTTTGAAAACATGTTCAGCATCTGATCTGTTTTTACCACTCCACGAACTCACATACCAGAATTCTCACCTTAAAAAGGACTTGCAGAGCAGTAGTGGAACCAAATTATTTGGTTGCAGATTTATCTAAAAAGAATCATACAGCTCTTGCATCATTATACCTTAGTCACTAACAATAAAGGGAAACTCATGTAATAATTCCAATTTTATTTCTTGACACATGTACAATAGCACAATTCTTGCTGCTCAATTTACATGCCAGGCAGCAAGAGGAGCTTTTTCACGACAGGTTCACAGTTAACAAGAGATACATACACACATTCCCACCAGGGTATTATACACAAGGAAAGCACTTTCCTTGTTGAACATGCAGTATAAGATTCTTAAATTCCAGCTTCGATGAGTTTCATCTGAAGAAGATTTACCATACTTCAGAATGATCCTTCACAAGGCAATGGGCCAACCTTCATGCCTTTGGTCCGTGCAATCGCCTTCAGTTCCTCCGACACAGAGCTCACCTCGATGACCAAATGATTCAAACGGGTGGCTCGCTGTGCAAAGAGTTCGACACTGGCCACTTTAATGGCAGGGCAGCGGGAGATGTCCACGACCTCCACTGTCTGCCCACAGTGCCTAAGCAACGAGACCAGCGATTCTCCGGTAATGCCGCGGCAACCCCTAAACCTGATATCAATCAGATTCCGGCAAGACGATAGCATGGCTCCAATCTCCTTGTCCTTCAGGGTCTCGTTGTAAGACAGATCAAGCCGGCGGAGGTGGCGCATGCTCTGGCTGAGGAACGTGAGCAGCCCAGGCTCCCGTTCAACTACGTCGCAGCTCACCAGGGCGACATCTTTGATGCCCGCCCCAATGGCCGTGCGCGCGAGAGAACGAAGCCCGTCCCCCGTGACGAGGACACAGCTTTGAAGGCGAAGCACGGCAAGACTGCCCCGGGTGTCGTAGCCTTGCTCTGCGCCGATTGCAAGGAGGTGGTCGTTGTGCAGGTCGAGAGGCAGGCGGAGGTCCAAGGTGTGCAGTGCGGCGCCGCGCCGACGGATGAACTGGAGGAGGGCCTCCCTGCTGCCGCCGTCATACACAAGTAGAGACTTGAGAGCACAGCACCGGTCAGCGGCGATGAGGAGGACGCGGTCGGCGACGGTTCGGCAAGCGCGGAGCTCAAGCTCGAGCAGGCCGGCGAGGCATCCTGAGAAGGCAGCCGACGAGGGGCCATCTCCGATGCCGTCGCAAGCGCGCAGCTGCAGCCACTGTAGGCTCCCACAGCGCTGCCATAGCCACCTGAGCCCGTGGTCGCCGGAGCGGATACCGCACAGCGACAGCCTCTCCAGAGGCAACGCCCCTACGGCGTCGCCCTCGCCGCCGGAGTCTTCATCGGAGCTGGAACCGGCCGAGTCAACGGCAGCAACGGCGGAGTTGACAAAGGCGAAGGATTTTAGGCAGGGCAAGCACGCGAGCCAACGGAACGACAGGGGGCTGACGGCGGTGAGGTGGAGCGAGGTGAGGCCGGAGAGGGTGACGGAGACCTCCCGCAGCGCAGCGGGCGAGACGGGCGAACCGACCGAGAACCGCAGCGCTGTGAGCCTGGTGGCCGACGGCGAGGCGGACACCGCGAGCAGGACCGCGTCGGCGTCGTGAGCGGCGGCTGATGAAGCGGAGACGACGGCCAGCGCGGATAGATACGGGTAGCGCGAGAGCAGGTCAGCCAGAGGACCCGCAGCCGCGGGGGCCGATGCTCCGGTGAAGGCCGGCGGCAGGCGGAGGGTGAGGCGGGACGTGGAGGCTCGGAGGAGCGCGACCCAGCGGCGGGAGACGAGGGAGACGGCCGGGCCCGCGGCGGGCGGGAGCAGGCGGAACACCTCCTGCAGCAGGTCGTCGCAGAGCGCGGCGTCCACGTCGCCGCATGCCCCGCCACCGCTGCCGGCGCGGCGGCCTCCGCCGCCGCGTCGGGGGCTTATTGGCGCCGTAGCCAGGGGGGAGACCGCGGCCACGCCTCAGCTCATCGGCACGGCGTGCCTAGGTAATTTTTCCCTCCAGGGGAATTGGGCTCCTCGGCGGCCTCAGGTGGGAAGGGGGTTGGGGAAGGTGGGGAGGGGGGTAGCTCTTGTGTGGCCGCCCGCGAGATTAGGTGGGGAAGGAGGGAGATGCCGACAAGCGAGGTGGGGGTATCGTATCGTATCAACGTCGGCGGCGTGGGCGTGCCTTCCAAAATGGTTGTGGAGGCGGCTCCGATGGATAAATCACGGGATTCAAGGCTCCATGAATGCTTTCTTCTCAGCGTTTTTTTTCTTCTTTTTCATGAAACACTTTTTTTCCGGTAATTTTACATGAAACACTTGTGTTCCCTTTACGATACAGCAGAATCGCGGCTTACATATCATGGGTTACATCAACAGGATAGTCATCACCTCTCAAAAGAGAAAACAGGTAGTCATCATATCAAACTCGACAAAGAAACATGATCTAACCCTGCATCCAACGCCGTCAGCACACGCTGGCTTGTTACAATCTCAAGAAACATGAGAAATCTCAGCTAGAATGAACTACGTGTGCATTTTAAACTTGATTTCTGAACAGATGACTAAGTCGGCTGAGGTCAAAGGAGCTAGACCTAGGCCCTGTTTGGTTCAGCTTCTATCGACGGATTCCGCTGCCGCGCAGCAGAATCTGAATCAAAGGACGAACCTAACAGAATCCGATTCTAGAAATTCGCTGTCAAAATCTGAACCAAAAGCGAAAGCAGCCCAAGACGTGCTTTACAAAATCTGATTCCGCTGCGGGCCAAAATCTGAAAAAGTTGTATTAGCTGGTTTGCCAAATGACCTACATCTTTTTCACATCAGATTTTTCACAGCTGTTTTTCCACAACAGATTTTTCACAGCTGCTTTTAGAAATCCACGGCCGAACCAAACAGGGCCCTAATGGCCTGCTTGAGCGTGAGGCTGTCTGTTTCAAAGTGTGCCTTACCAATTCCTAGTTGATCTGCCAAGTTTACAGCTTATAGTAGGGCCAGAGTTTCGGCATGCAGCGCGCTCGTCGTATGATCCACTGACCCGATGTGTCAAGCTAAATACCTGAAGAAGTGTTCCTACAGATAATCCCCATCCTCTGTGCCCGGTCCTCGTATTGAAAGCGCCATCCACGTTGACCTTTGTTATGTCTTTGGGCGATGGAACCCACTTGCATTTATCCCTGGCTAGCTTCACTCCCTTTGAGCTCAAGAAATTCTCCCGTTGTTGACATGGTGCCTAACAGAGAACTGAAACTCTTCAACACTTTGCCCCCTCTCTCTGTGATTACGACGGTTTCGGTCTGTCCACCAAAGCCAGAGCAAGGCGATGATTGGGAGTTTCTTATCATCTCGGAATTTCACGATTGTCTGAACAACTTCTTTCGCCGAATTGAGCATAGAGAGTTGGCTCCGCTCCTCCTCAAGAAGCAACGCCCTCCATCTTTGTATGGCGAGCTTGCAATTGAAAAAAAGTGGCCATCATCCTCGAACAAATGTTCGCAGACTGCACATCTCGTGTCTAGCTGAACACGTCGTCTGTTGATGTTCATGTACATTGGGTGGCTATTCTGAGCAAGCCTCCAAGTGAAGTCGTGCACTCTAGGGGGCAGTCAACCTTCCAGATTGATCCGAAAAGTTCAGAAGCTTTCCCATTAGGTTCAGACCCCTCCCCTATCTGCTTTATGGCTTCATTTTTATCATATTGATGTGTACCTTGCACTTAGATTTCACTGAGAAAACCCCTTTGATGTCATAGTTCCAAGACAAAAAAATCCTCCGTCTGCTCACATATTGGAATACTCAAAATGACCTGCACATCATCCGACTGAAAATAGTTTCTCACCAGTTCATCATCCCATCTCCCGGTACTATGGTCGATCAGCTCTGACGGGCCAGGATGCTCTCCCTTGATGAGACGATGGCCTGCGGGTGTCGCCACGAGGGATCCATGGGTCATCCCATATTCTCACCTTTGAGTCATCCCCAATCCTCCATATTAAGCCATCTTTCAAGACTTCCAACCCCTTCAAAATGCTTCTCCATACATAGCTCATACCACTCTTCGGTTCATCTTGAAGCACATCACCATCGGGGAAGTATTTTTCCCAAAGTACTTGCGCACACAGGGACTCGGGGTTTTGATCGCCATCCTTGATTTGCTAACATTGCCACATTTAAAGACTGTAAATCACGGAATCCCAGCCCTCCTTCCTTAATTGAAAGCTTCTTTTTTGCATCCTATCCAATGCATTTTGTTTTCGTTTCTCTCTTGGTTCCACTAATAATGACAAATGAGTTGACTGGTCTCACACACAGGGTTTTGGTAAGGTTAAAGCAGGCCATGGCATACATTGGGATCGCCTGAGCAACAACATTGACATGGTTTTCCTTGCCCGCCATGGGAAGACACCGATTGAGCCCCCCTTGGAGCCACCCAACTATTAGGTCCCTTATATATGCGAAGCATTCTTTCTTTGGCTTTCCAACATAAGATGGCTGCCCCGGGTACTTTCCATATTTTGCCTCTGATGCAAGCTGGAGTTCCTGTAGGATCAGCTTTTTGAAACTTTGGCTTGCATTGGCACTAAACATAACTGAAGACTTCTCTCGATTTATCAGTTGACCCGAGCTCTCCTCATAAGTCCGAAGGATGGCATTGATGGATTGTACACTTTGCACACGAGCTTCAACAACCAGCAACGAGTCGTCTGCAAACAAGAGGTGATTTACACATGGGGCAGTAGGAGCTAGCTTGATCCCTCTGATTTGATTTTCTTCATCCGCCTTATTGAGCATAACTGAAAAACCTTATGCACATAAGAGGAAAAGGTAAGGATAAATGGGTCCGCCTTGCCTCAACTCTCTCACAGGGATAACCACATCATATATCTTGCCATTTACATTGAACTGATAAGAGACGGTGGATATGAAGGAAATATGCCCTAGAGGCAATAATAAAATTATTATTTATTTCCTTATATCATGATAAATGTTTATTATTCATGCTAGAATTGTATTAACCGGAAACTTAGTACATGTGTGAATACATAGACAAACAGAGTGTCCCTAGTATGTCTCTACTTGACTAGCTCGTTAATCAAAGATGGTTAAGTTTCCTAGCCATGGACATGTGTTGTCATTTGATGAACGGGGTCACATCATTAGAGAATGATGTGATGGACTAGACCCATCCGTTAGCTTAGCACTATGGTCGGTTAGTTTATTGCTATTGCTTTCTCCACAACTTATACATGTTCCTATGACTATAAGATTATGCAACTCTCGAATGCCGGAGAAACACTTAGTGTGCTATTGATACGGCTCCAATGTATCTATAATTTATGAAGTATTCATGCCATGTTTACAATAGTTTTATATGATTTTGGTATGATTTGATTAGAACTAACCCGGACTGACGCTGTTTTCAGCAGAACTACCGTGGTGTTGTTTTTGTGCAGAAATAAAAGTTCTCAGAATGCGTTGAAAATCAACAGAGAATTTTTCTGGAAAATATGAAAAATACTGGAACAAAAATCTACCGGAGGGGAGTCCCGTGGGCCCCATAAGGGTGCGGGGCACGCCCATCCCGCCTGGGCGCACCCCTGTGCCTCGTGGACTTCCCGTGGGGCCCCCTGACTTATTCTCGATGCCAACCTCTCCTAAATACCCAAACCTGTAGAAATTAACCTAGATTAGAAGTTTCGCCGGCGCAAGCCTCTGTAGCCACGAGAAATCAATCTAGGCCCTCTCTGGCACCCTGCCGGAGGGGGCCATCATCACCGGAGGCTATGGAGGAGGATCCCGGAGGGGCCATCATCACCATGAAGGCCAAGGACCAGAGGGAGAACCTCCCCATCCAGGGGGAGGCCATGGAGGAGGAAGCACAAGGGGGAGAACCTCTCCTCCTCTCCCTTGGTGGCACCGGAGTGCCATCGAGAGGGGAATCATCGCCGCGGTGATCGTCTTCATCAACATCACCATCATCATCATCACCCTCATCTCTTTTACGTGGTCCACTCTCCCGCACCCCGCTGTAATCCCTACTTGAACATGGTGCTTTATGCCACATATTATGATCCAATGATGCGTTGCCATCCTATGATGTTTTGAGTAGATATCCTTTGTCTTTGGGTTGATTGATGATCTAGATTGGTATGAGTTGTATGTTTTATTTTGGTGTTGTCCTATTGTGCCCTCCATGTCACGCAAGCATGAGGGATTCCCGTTGTAGGGTGTTGCAATACGTTCATAATTCGCTTATAGTGGGTTGCTTGAGTGACAGAAGCATAAACCTAAGTAAGGGGGTTGTTGCGTATGGGATAAAGGGGACTTGATGATTTAATGTTGTGGTTGGGTTTTACCTTAATGATCTTTAGTAGTTGCAGATGCTTGATAGAGTTCCAATCATAAGTGCATATGATCCAATAAGAGGAAGTATGTTAGCTTATGCCTCTCCCTCATATGAAATTGCAATGACGACTACCAGTCTTGTTAACAATTGCCTAAGACAATTCCGAACACCGACCCATCATTATTCCACACTCTCTATTTATAACATTTAGTAATATATTCTAAATTTATGATAACAACACCTACTTTCATATTTTATCTCTCCGATACCATGCAAAGTTATCCTCTTCATACCCACACCATAGTTTTATTTCTCGTTTCTAGTTGGAAGCAAAAGTTCGGTGTAACGTAGAGTCATACCAGTGGCAGATAGGACTTGAGAGAATATTGATCTTACCTTTAGTTCCATGTGGGTTCGACACTCCATACTTATCACTTCCACCTTTGGGAATTGCTACAATGATTCCCTGCACTTGGGGATTATCAAGCTCTTTTCTGGCGCCGTTGCCGAGGAGCAATAGAGTGGGGTTGATATTTTTGTGTATGCTTGTTTGCTTTCTTCACTAAGTAGTTTTTGTTTTCCCTTTTTAGTTTTGCTTAGTTGTATGTGAAACATACAAAAAATTAAAAAATGAAAATACAAAAAGATTCACTTGCCTCATATGCCTAAAGAGTTTTTCAAAAAGAGAAGTGACTGGAAAGTTATGCATTGAAGAAGTGAGGGTCGACCTTGAACACTTGTGTTCATGCTCATGGGAACAATGTAAAAAAATCATGGAAGCTTCGCTGAAAATAATTATCCCCTTGTATATATCCATTGTATTATAAAAATAATGTGCCAAGCCTTGGTTTTAGGATGATTAGATTTCTTATTTACTTTGTGCAGTACAAAAACAGAAACTTTGGCTGTACCGCGTGAATATACATTTTTTTACTAGAAAGTAAAATGGGCTGAAACTTTTTGCACATTACTTCTGTACAAATTTTTAAATTTTTCATATTTTTTTAGAATTTTTGGAGTTACAGAAGTATACTAAACTTCCAGATTACTACAGACTGTCCTGTTTTTGACAGATTCTGTTTTCTATGTGTTGATCGCTTATTTTGATGAATCTATGGGTAGTATCAGGGGGTATGAACCATGGTGAAGTTGGAATACAGTAGAATAGTTCTAATATGAAATTGGAATGAGTTTGCAACAATACCTAAAGGTAGTGGTTTGCTTTATTATACTAACGGGTCTCACAAAGTTTTGGTTTTGTGTGGATGAAGTGTTCGAAGAATGAGGAGCTACCGATGTGAGAAGAATAAAGAGAGCAAGAGCTCAATCTTGGGGATGCCAAGGCACCCCAAGTAAATATTCTAAGGATACTCAAGCATCTAAGCTTGGGGATGCCCCGGTTGGCATCCCATCTTTCTTCTTCAACAATTATCGGTATACCTCGATTTTTGTTTTATTCACATGATTCGTATCCTTTGTGTTTTTTGTTTTTCCTTTAAGAACCATGCTAGTATGATATAGCCCTTCATTGATTTATAGAATGCTTCATGTGCTTCATTTATATCTTTTAAGTATGATCTTATAGAATTGCTCTTTGTGCTTCACTTAAATCTTTTGAGTATGGTTTTATAGAATGCTTTGTGTGCTTCACTTATATATTTTGAGCTTGGATATTGGTTAGTCTATATTAATTGTAGAATGCTCCATGAACTTCACTTATATCTTTTGGAGTATGAATAATACTATCATCTAAAGTGGATTTAGAAGAAGTTTGCTCCCACTATTCCGAATGAGGATAATTTTGCTTATGTGGAGAGTAGTAAAATTTCTATGCTCGTAGATCATGAAAAGAATGCTTTATGTGATGGTTATATTGTTGAACTCATTCATGATGCTACTGAAAATTATTATGAGGGAGGAATACATGTTTGTAGGAGTTGCAATAATATCAAGTTTCCTCTCTATATGCTTAAAGTTTTGAAGTTATACTTCTTTTTCCTTCCTATGCTAGTTGATTCTTGTTCCTATAAACTATGTGCTCACAAAATCCCTAGGCATAGGAAGTGGGCTAGATTTAAATATGCTAGTCATATTCTTCATGATGCTCTCTTTATGTTTCAGTTCTTATCTTTTATGTGAGCATCATTGAAATCATCATGCCTAGCTAAAAGGCATTAAAGAAAAGCGCTTGTTGGGAGACAACCCAATATTTACCCTTACTGTTTTTGTGTGTTATCATGATTAAGCTACTGTATTAATCATGTATTATAGCTTTTGATTCAATAAAGTGCCAAGTAAGACCTTTGGGAAGACTTGGGTGAAAGTTAATGTGATCTTGCTGTAAAAAACAGAAACTTTGCGCTCACGAGATTAGCTGTCATTTTCTACAGAAGAGTGTGATTGATTTGATTCCTTTTTCAGAAGATTAATAGAAAAATTCCTCACGTCCACCAATTTATTTCATAATTTTTTGAGTAGCAGAAGTATGGTTGCTGTTCAGATCATTACATACTGTTCTGTTTCTGACAGATTCTGTGTTCATTGCATAGTTTGCTTGTTTTCTATTTTCTATGGTTTACATTTTTCAATATAAATTGTAGAAATGATATGGTACAGAAGGCATTGTGTGAGAAAAATTATGAATCTTGTCTTTGACAGTACCAAAGTGAATGGTTTACTCTTTATCATACTAATCTATCTCACAAAGTTCCGTTAAGTTTTGTGTGATTGAAGTTTTCAAGCTTTGGGTGAGATATTGATATGAGGAGAATAAGGAGTGGAAATACCCTAAGCTCGGGGATGCCCCAGGCACCCCAAGGTAATATTCAAGGAAGACTCAAGCGCCTAAGCTTGGGGATGCCCCGGAAGGCATCCCCTCTTTCGTCTTCAAAATTATCGGTATACCTTACTCGGAGCTATATTTTTATTCGTCACATGATATGTGTTTTGCTTGGAGCATATTTTCAATTTTACTTGCTGTTTGAATAAAATCATTGGATATGAAATCTTGAATGAAAAAGAATCCTCCCATGGCTATTTAATTATTTGACTACTCAGTATTCTTCACTTATATCTTTTTGGAGTAGTTTGTCATTTACTCACGTGCTTCACATATATCCTATGAGTAAATGGTTGAATGAATTGAATATCATAAATTTGGATTTATATACGTTTTATATGCTTACAACATGGGGAGTAATGACTTCACACATAATAAGTATAGGTAGTAAACTTATTGGAAGTTAGCAAACGCAGAATTGGTCACTTGAACAATTCATGAAAGAATATTGAAGGAAGAGAGATTTCACATATAAATATACTATCTTGGACATCTTTTGTAATTGTGAGCACTCATTGAAATATGACATGATGAAAAGTTAATGTTGGACAAGGAAGACAACTTAATGGATTATGTTTTCCTATATTCGAAACGTTATATTGTGTTGGATCATCCAACATGTTGAGCTTTCCTTTCCCCCTCATGCTAGCCAAATTCTTTGCACCAAGTACAGATACTACTTGTGCTTCCGAATATCCTTAAACCCAGTTTTTCCATGAGAGTCCACCATATCTACCTATGGATTGAGTAAGATCCTTCAAGTGAGTTGTCATTGTTGCAAGCAATAAAAATTGCTCTCTAAATATGTATGATCTATTAATGTGGAGAAAATAAGCTTTATACGATCTTGTGATATGGAAGAAATAAAAGCAACGGACTGCATAATAAAGGTCCATATCACAAGTGGCAATATAAAGTGACGTTCTTTTGCATTAAGATTTTGTGCATCCAACCATAAAAGCGCATGACAACCTCTGCTTCCCTCCGCGAAGGGCCTATCTTTTACTTTTATCTTCTACCCTTATACAAGAGTCATGGTGATCATCACCTTTCCCTTTTTACACTTTTTTCCTTTGGCGAGCACTTTGTGTTGGAGCGATCCAAATATATATATATATATATATATATATATATATATATATATATATATATATATATCACTTGGATGTAGGTTTTCATAAGTTATTATTGTTGACATTACCCTTGAGGTAAAAGGTTGGGAGGCAAAACTATAAGCCCCTATCTTTCTCTGTGTCCGATTAAAACTTTGAACCCATAAATATCACATGTGTGTTAGCAATTGTGAAAGATTAAATGATAGTTGAGTATGTGGAGTTTGCTGAATCAAAGCTCTTACATAGACCCTTCCCGAAAATAAGATGAATTGCAATTGTTTGATGACTAAGAGCACGGTTTGTTAGTTTTCAAGAAAGTTTATGATCTATACTTTAACATGTGAATAGCTTGTTACTTGATCATGAGAAGTTTTATGAGTTGAGCTACTGTTATGATATATAATGATGCTATAAAAAGTGATTGAAACTATCATTGGTCAAACTTAAGCACTTGCTAGCATTCACACTTCGTAAATTATTTCTTTTATCATTTACCTACTCGAGGACGAGCAGGAATTAAGCTTGGGGATGCTGATACGTTTCCAACGTATCTATAATTTATGAATTATTCATGCCACGTTTACAATAGTTTTATATGATTTTGGTATGATTTGATTAGAACTAACCCGGACTGACGTTGTTTTCAACAGAACTACCGTGGTGTTGTTTTTGTGCAGAAATATAAGTTCTCGGAATGCGATGAAAATCAACGGAGAATTTTTTTGGAAAATATAAAAAATACTGGAACAAAAATCTACTGGAGGGGAGTCCCGTGGGCCCCACGAGGGTGGGGGCACGCCCACCCCCTGGGCGCGCCCTTGTGCCTCGTGGACTTCCCGTGGGGCCCCTGACTTGTTCTTGACGCCAACCTCTCCTATAAATACCCAAACCTCCAGAAAGTAACCTAGATCAGAAGTTCCACCGCCGCAAGCCTCTATAGCCACGAGAAATCAATCTAGGCCCTTTCTGGCACCCTGCCGGAGGGGGCCATCATCAACAGAGGCTATGGAGGAGGATCCCGGAGGGGCCATCATCACCATGAAGACCAAGGACCAGAGGGAGAACCTCTCCCTATCCAGGGGGAGGCCATGGAGGAGGAAGCACAAGGGGGAGAACCTCTCCTCCTCTCTCTTGGTGGCACCAGAGTGCCATTGAGAGGGGAATCATCGCCGCGGTGATCGTCTTCATCAACATCACCATCATCATCATCACCCTCATCTCTTTTACACGTCCACCCTCCCGCACCCCGCTGTAATCCCTACTTGGACATGGTGCTTTATGCCACATATTATGATCCAATGATGTGTTGCCATCCTGTGATGTTTTGAGTAGATATCCTTTATCTTTGGGTTGATTGATGATCTAGATTGGTACGAGTTGTATGTTTTATTTCGGTGCTTTCCTATTGTGCCCTCCATGTCGCACAAGCGTGAGGGATTCCCGCCGTAGGGTGTTGCAATACATTCAAGATTCGCTTATAGTGGGTTGCTTGAGTGACATAAGCATAAACCCGAGTAAGGGGGTTGTTGCGTATGGGATAAAGGGGACTTGATGCTTTAATGCTATGGTTGGGTTTTACCTTAATGATCTTTAGTAGTTGCGCATGCTTGCTAGAGTTCCAATCATAAGTGCATATGATCCAAGAAGAGAAAGTATGTTAGCTTATGCCTCTCCCTCATATGAAATTGCAATTACGACTACCGGTCTTGTTAAGAATTGCCTAAGAAAATTCCACACACCGACCCATCATTATTCCACACTCGCTATTTATAACATTTAGTAATATATTCTAACTTTATGATAACACCACCTACTTTCATAGTTTAGCTCTCCGATACCATGCAAACTTATCCTCTTCATACCCACAACGTAGTTTTATTTGTCGTTTCTAGTTGGAAGCAAATGTTCGGTGTACGTAGAGTCGTATCAGTGGCAGATAGGACTTGAGAGAATATTGATCTTACCTTTAGTTCCTTGTGGGTTTGACACTACATACTTATCACTTCCTCCTTTGGGAATTGCTATGATGATTCCCTGCACTTGGGGATTATCAGCTATCAAACGTCACAACGTAACTAGGTGTCTATAAAGATTCTCTACAGGTGTCTCCGATTGTGTTTGCCGAGTTGGCATAGATCAAGATTAGGATTTTTCACTCCGTATATTGGAGAGGTATCTCTGGGCCCTCTCGGTAATGCACATCACTATAAGCGTTGCAAGCAATGTGACTAATGAGTTAGTTGCGGGATGATGCATTATGGAACGAGTAAAGAGACTTCCCGGTAACGAGATTGAACTAGGTATCGAGATACCGACGATCGAATCTCGGGCAAGTAACATACCGATGACAAAGGGACCAACGTATGTTGTTATGCGGTTTGACCGATAAAGATCTTCGTAGAATATGTAGGAACCAATATGAGCATCCAGGTTCCGCTAGTGGTTATTGACCAGAGATGAGTCTCGGTCGTGTCTACATAGTTCTCGAACCCGTAGGGTCCGCACACTTAACGTTCGATGACGATCGGTATTATGAGTTTATGTGTTTTGATGTACTGAAGGCAGTTCAGAGTCTCGGACGTGATCATGGACATGAAGAGGAGTCTCGAAATGGTCGAGAGATAAAGATCGATATATTGGAAGGCTATGTTTGGACACCAGAATGGTCCCGGATGAGTTCGGGCATTTTCCGGAGTACCGAGAGGTTACCGGAACCCCCGGGAGTCAATGGGACTTATTGGGCCTTAGTGGAAGAGAGGAGGAGGCGGCCAGGTGGAGGCCCCCCAAGCCCAATCCGAATTGGGGTGGGGGTCGGGCCCCCTTTCCTTCTCTCCCTCTCCCTCTTCCTTCTTCTCCTACCCCAACTAGGAAGGAGGGAACCTACTCCTACTGGTAGTAGGACTCCCCCCTTGGGCGCGCCCTATGAGGGCCGACCCTCTCCTCCTCCCCCCTTTATATACGGGGGAAGGGGGCACCCAATAGACACACAAGTTGATTGTTTAGCCGTGTGCGGTGCCCCCCTCCACATAATTCCACCTCGGTCATATCGTTGTAGTGCTTAGGCGAAGCCCTGCGTCGGTAACTTCATCATCACCGTCATCACACCATCGTGCTGACGAAACTCTCCCTCGGCCTCAACTGGATCAAGAGTACGAGGGACGTCACCGAGCTGAATGTGTGCAGATCACGGAGTTGTCGTGCATTCGGTACTTGATCGGTTGGATCGCGAAGACGTTCAACTACATCAACCGCATTACTTAATGCTTCCGCTTTCGATCTACAAGGGTACGTAGACACACTCTCCCCTCTCGTTGCTATGCATCACCTAGATGGATCTTGCGAGTGCCTAGGAATTTTTTTGAAATTACTGCATTCCCCAATAGTGGCATCCGAGCCAGGTCTATGCGTAGATGTTATATGCATGAGTAGAACACAAAAGGAGTTGTGGGCGTGGGTATATACATATTTCTTACCGCCACTAGTTGTTTCTTGATTCAGCGGTATTGTTGGATGAAGCGGCCCGAACCGACATTACATGACCACGTTCATGAGGCTAGTTCTACTGACGTGCTTTGCACATAGGTGGCTGGCGGGTGTCTGTTTCTCCAACTTTAGTTGAATCGGATTCAATGAACAGGGTTCTTTCTGAAGATCAAAAAGCAATCACTAGACCATGTTGTGGTTTTGATGCGTAGGTAAGAATGGTTCTTGCTAGAAGCCCGTAGCAGCCACGTAAAACTTGCAACAACAAAGTAGAGGACGTCTAACTTGTTTTTGCAGGGCATGTTGTGATGTGATATGGTCAAGACGTGATTATATAAATTGTTGTATGAGGTGATCATGTTTTCTAACATAGTTATCGGCAACTGGCAGGAGCCATATGGTTGTCGCTTTATTGTATGAAATGCAATCGCCATGTAATTGCTTTACTTTATCACTAAGCGGTAGCGATAGTTGTAGAAGCAATAGTTGGCGAGACGACAACGATGCTACGATGGAGATCGAGGTGTCAAGCCGGTGATGATGGTGATCATGACGGTGCTTTGGAGATGGAGATCAAAGGCACAAGATTATGATGGCCATATCATATCACTTATATTGATTGCATGTGATGTTTATCATTTATGCATCTTATTTAGCTTAGTACGGCGGTAGCATTATAAGATGATCTCTCACTAAATTTCTCCGTGAGTATGCACCGTTGCGACAGTTCGTCGTGCCGAGACACCACGTGATGATCGGGTGTGATAAGCTCTACGTTCACATACAACGGGTGCAAGCCAGTTTTGCACACGCAGAATACTCGGGTTAAACTTGACGAGCCTAGCATATGCAGATATGGCCTCAGAACACTAAGACCAAAAGGTCGAGCGTGAATCATATAGTAGATATGATCAACATAGTGATGTTCACCATTGAAAACTACTCCATCTCATGTGATGATCGAACATGGTTTAGTTGATATGGATCACGTGATCACTTAGATGATTAGAGGGATGTCTATCTAAGTGGGAGTTCTTAAGTAATATGATTAATTGAACTTAAATTTGTCATGAACTTAGTCCTGATAGTATTTGCATATCTATATTGTAGATCAATTGCTCGTGTATAGCTTCCCCGTTTTATTTATGATATGTTCCTAGAGAAAACTATGTTGAAAGATGTTAGTAGCAATGATGCAGACTGATGACCCATAGGTATAGGGGATCTATTGTAGTCCGTTTGATAAGTAAGAGTGTTGAACCCAACAAGGAGCAAAAGGAAATGATAAGCGGTTTGCAGCAAGGTATTCTCTGCAAGTACTGAAATAAGTGGTAACAGATAGTTTTGTGATAAGATAATTTGTAACGAGCAACAAGTAACAAAAGTAAATAAGGTGCAACAAGGTGGCCCAATCCTTTTTGTAGCAAATGACAAGCCTGGACAAACTCTTATATGATGTAAAGCGCTCCCGAGGACACATGGGAATATCGTCAAGCTAGTTTTCATCACGTTCATATGATTCGCGTTCGGTACTTTGATAATTTGGTATGTGGGTGGACCGGTGCTTGGGTACTGCTCTTACTTGGACAAGCATCCCACTTATGATTAACCTCTATTGCAAGCATCCACAACTACAACAAAAGTATTAATTTAAACCTAACCATAGCATGAAACATATGGATCCAAATCAGCCCCTTACGAAGCAACACATAAACTAGGGTTTAAGCTTCTGTCACTCTAGCAACCCATCATCTACTTATTACTTCCCAATGCCTTCCTCTAGGCCCAATAATGGTGAAGTGTCATGTAGTCGATGTTCACATAACACCACTAGAGGAGAGACAACATACATCTCATCAAAATATCGAACGAATACCAAATTCACATGACTACTAATAGCAAGACTTCTCCCATGTCCTCAGGAACAAAAGTAACTACTCACAAAGCATAAACATGTTCATAATCAGAGGGGTATTAATATGCATATAGGATCTGAACATACGATCTTCCACCAATTGAACCAACTAGCATCAACTACAAGGAGTAATTAACACTACTAGCAACCTACTAGCACCAATCCCGGACTTGGAGACAAGAATTGGATACAAGAGATGAACTAGGGTTTTGAGATGAGATGGTGCTGATGAAGATGTTGATGGAGATTGCCCTCTCCCGATGAGAGGACCGTTGGTGATGACGATGGCGATGATTTCCCCCTCCGGGAGGGAAGTTTCCCCGGCAGAATAGCTCCGCCAGAGCCCTAGATTGGTTCTGCTAAGGTTCCGCCTCGTGGCGGCGGAGTTTCGTCCGAGAGGATGGCTTATGATTTTTTTCCCATCGAAAGACTCCATATAGCAGAAGATGGCCACCGGAGGGCCACCAGGGGGGCCACAAGGTAGGGGGCGCGCCCAGGGGGGCAGGGCGCGCCCCCACCCTCGTGGGAAGGGTGTGGCCCCCCTGGTGAAGTTCTTGCTCTCAGTATTTTTTATATATTTGGAAAACGTCTTCCGTGGAGTTTCATGACTTTTGGAGCTATGCAGAATAGGTCTCTAATATTTGCTCCTTTTCCAGCCCAGAATCCCAGCTGCCGGCATTCTCCCTCTTTATGTAAACCTTGTAAAATAAGAGAGAATAGGCATAAGTATTGTGACATAATGTGTAATAACAGCCCATAATGCAATAAATATCGATATAAAAGCATGATGCAAAATGGACGTATCAACTCCCCCAAGCTTATACCTCGCGTGTCCTGAAGCGAAAAGCCGAAATCGAAAAATATGTCCACATGTTTAGAGATAGAGGTGTCGATAAAAAATAAAATACGGTCATGAGGGCATCATGATCATTCTTAGAACATCAACTTATATAATTCTTGTCATATAATCTCTAATACTAGAGTAATAATTCAATAGCAATATCAAGTATGAATAGTAAACTTCATTAAAACTAACAAACTATAATCTCAGTCATTGAAGCAATTGCAATTTATCATGACATAGGAAAGAGTCAATGTATAAGAGCTTTTCAGCAAGTCCACATACTCAACTATCATATAGTCTTTCACAATTGCTGACACTCACGCAATACTTATGAGTATGGAGTTTTAATTGGACACAGAGAAAGATAGGGGCTTATAGTTTTGCCTCCCAACATTTTACCTCAAGGGTAATGTCAACAGTAGTAGTTCATGAAAACTCACATACAATTAGCCATATATACCAGGATCTTTCCAACATATTGTGCTTGCCAAAGGATAAAGTGTAAAAAGGAAGGGTGAAAATCACCATGATTCTTATGCAATGTAGGAGATAAAAGTAAAAGATAGGCCCTTCGTAGAGGGAAGCATAGGTTGTCACGCGCTTTTATGGTTGGATGCACAAAATCTTAATGCGAAAGAACGTCACTTTATATTGCAACTTGTGATATGGACCTTTATTATGCAGTCTGTCGCTTTTATTACTTCCATATCACACGATCATATAAAGCTTATTTCCTCCACACCAATCAATCATATATATTTAGAGAGCAATTTTTATTGCTTGCACCGATGACAACTTACTTGATGGATCTTACTCAATCCATAGGTAGATATGGGGGACTCATGTGGCAAGACTGGTTTAAGGGTATTTGGAAGCACAAGTAGTATCTCTACTTGGTGCAATGAATTTGGCTAGCATGAGGGGGAAAGGCAAGCTCATCATGTTGGAAGATCCAAGACAATATAATTTATCTCAGATGTAAGAAAACATAACCCATTACGTTGTCTTTCTTGTCCAACGTCAACTCTTTGGCATATCATATTTTAATGAGTGCTCACAATCATAAAAGATGTCCAAGATAGTATATTTATATGTGAAGACCTCTCTTTCTTTATTACTTCCTATTAATTGCAACGATGACCAAAACTATGTTTGTCAACCCTCAGCAACTTTTATTCATCATACTTTTCTATGTGAGCTCATTACTCTCCATAAGACTCACATGATCTCTTTGTTTCTTTTTATTTCTTTCTCTTTTCTTTTATTCACTTAGGAGCATGGAAAAATAGTCAAGCCCTTGACTCAACACTAATCTTTATTATATAGCTCACGGACTCGATTACATAGAAGGATAATAAAGCAAAACTCACAACTAGATCACACTAAGAACTTTTATTCTACTAGATCAAGATATTACCAAAATGACCGAACTAAGAAAAACGGTAAAGATAAAAGTGATGGTGATACGATACCGGGGCACTCCCCCAAGCTTCCAGTTGCCAAGTGGAGTGCCCATACCATGTGATTATGTCTCTCTTGTTGGTGAAGAAGGTGGGGATGTTGATGATGGATAGTCGCACATCGAGCGTAGGAGGTCTTCTAACTTGCGGATAATGCCCTTGAGTGCGATGATATGCTCCTTTAACAAAATATTTTCACGTGTGAGATACTTATTTTGTATACGAGCTAACTCAATCATCTTGAAAGCTTCGATTTCTGTTGGGGTAGGAAGATTGTGATCCAGTTGAAGGGTGTCTTTTGTTGCCGGAACTTGGTCCTCCATGGCCTTCTTGATCCCTTCATCCTTGTTGATCTCCATGGGTTCTTCTCTCTTCAGCTCTATCTTCATTAGCCAAGCATCGTTTCCCTCATGGTTGGAGGAGGAGGGAGATGACATAGTGCCTAGCCTTGACAACCCTGATAGAAAACAGCTTGAAACAAAGACATGAGATTTTTGCGTAATACGGGAGTCAAAACCCCCGGGAGGTTAACTAATGAATTTTTACCGACCAAAATACGTGTCGTGTACGAAAATAGAGTCCGGAAAGCACACGAGGTGCCCACGAGGTAGGGGGCGTGCCCAGTAGGGTAGGGCGCGCCCTCCACCCTCGTGGAGCCCTCGTGTCCTTCCCGGACTGCTACTTATTTTTCTATTTTTCTAAATATTCCAAAACGGAGAAATATTGCCTTAAAAACTGTTTTGGAGTCGATTTACTTACCGTACCACATACCTATTCCTTTTTGGAGTCTGAAACGTTCCGGACAGTGTCCCTTATGTATTCCTCCGGGTTACGGTTTCAATAACATTGGTTTCAACATTTATGGGATTACCTGAGATATAGTGTTTGATTCTTTGACCGTTCACCACCTTCGGATTTGTGCCTTCGAAGTTGTTGATTTTTATGGCACCGAAATGGTAGACCTCCTAGATAACGTAAGGACCTTCCCATTTAGTGAGAAGTTTTCCTACAAAAAGTCTTAAACGGGAGTTGTATAGCAATACATAATCACCTACATTAAACTCACGCTTTCGTATCCTTTTGTCATGCCATCTTTTAATTTTTTCTTTAAACAACTTGGCATTTTCGTAGGCTTGGGTTCTCCATTCATCAAGTGAGCTAATATCAAATAACCACTTCTCACCGGCAAGTTTAAAATCATAATTAAGTTCTTTAATAGCCCAATAAGCCCTGTGTTCTAGTTCGAGAGGTAAGTGACATGCTTTTCCATAGACCATTTTATACGAAGGCATACCCATAGGATTTTTATATGCAGTTCTATATGCCCATAATGCATCATCAAGTTTCTTGGACCAATTCTTTCTAGACCTATTAACAGTCTTTTGCAAAATTAATTTGAGTTCTCTATTACTCAATTCTACTTGACCACTAGACTGAGGGTGATAAGGAGATGCAATTCTATGATTAACATCATATTTAGCAAGCATTTTACGGAAAGCACCTTGAATAAAATGTGAACCACCATCAGTCATTAAATATCTAGGGACTCCAAATCTTGGAAAAATAACTTCTTTAAGCATTTTAATAGAAGTGTTATGATCAACACTACTAGTTGGAATAGCTTCTACCCACTTAGTAACGTAATCAACAACAAGTAAAATATATGTATAACCATTAGAGGAAGGAAAAGGTCCCATATAGTCAAAGCCCCAAACATCAAATGGTTCAATAACAAGTGAATAATTCATAGGCATTTCTTGACGTCTGCTAATATTACCAATTCTTTGACATTCATCAGAAGATAAGACAAACTTACGGGCATCCTTCAAGAGAGTAGGCCAATAAAAACCAGATTGCAATACCTTATGTGCAGTTCTATCTCCAGCATGGTGTCCTCCATAAGCTTTGGAGTGACACTTACGTAGGATCTGTTCCTGTTCATGCTTAGGTACACAACGTCTAATAACACCATCTACTCCTTCTTTATAAAGATGTGGGTCATTCCAAAAGTAATGCCTCAAATCATAGAAGAATTTTTTCTTTTGCTGGTATGTGAAACTAGGTGGTATAAACTTAGCAACAATATAATTAGCATAATCAGCATACCATGGAGCAGTATGAGAAGCATTTATGACATTTAATTGCTCATCAGGAAAGCTATTATCAATAGGTAGTGGGTCATCAAGCACATTTTCTAACCTAGACAAGTTGTCTGCAATGGGGTTCTCAACTCCTTTTCTATCAACAATATGCAAATCAAATTCTTGTAGGAAGAGAACCCATCTAATAAGTCTAGGTTTAGCATCTTTCTTTTCCATAAGATATTTAATAGCAGCATGATCAGTGTGAATAGTTACTTTACAATCAACAATATAAGGTCTAAACTTATCACAAGCAAATACAACTGCTAAGAATTCTTTTTCAGTAGTAGCATAATTTCTTTGAGCATTGTCTAGAGTTTTACTAGCATATTGAATAATGTTTAGTTTCTTATCAATTCTTTGTCCTAGAACAACACCTACAGATAGTCACTAGCATCACACATAATTTCAAAGGGTAAATTCCAATCAGGTGGCTGGACAATAGGTGCAGAAATCAGTGTTTTCTTAAGTATTTCAAATGCTTATACACAGTCATCATCAAAGACAAATGGTATATCTTTTTGTAATAAATTAGTCAGAGGCCGAGAGATTTTTGAGAAGTCCTTAATGAACCTCCTATAAAAACCAACATGACCAAGGAAACTTCTTATACCTTTGATGTCCTTGGGACATGGCATCTTTTCAATAGCATCAACCTTGGCTTTATCAACTTCAATACCTCTTTCAGAAACTTTATGCCCCAAGACAATACCTTCATTAACCATAAAGTGGCACTTTTCCCAATTAAAGACAAGATTAGTTTCTTCACATCTCTGCAAAACTCGATCAAGGTTGCTCAAGCAATCATCAAAAGAAGATCCATAGACGGAAAAGTCGTCCATGAGAACCTCACAAATCTTTTCACAAAAGTCAGAGAATATAGCCATCATGCATCTTTGAAAGGTAGCAGGTGCATTACATAAACCAAAAGGCATACGTCTATAAGAAAAAGTACCAAAAGGGCATGTAAAAGTAGTCTTTGATTGATCTTTGGCTGACACATGTATTTGAGAGAAACCAGAATAACCATCTAGAAAGCAAAAATGTGTATGTTTGGACAATCTTTCTAGCATTTGATCGATAAAAGGTAAGGGGTAATGATCCTTTTTAGTAGCCTTATTTAATTTGTGGAAATCAATTACCATCCTATAACCTATAATAATTCTTTGAGGAATCAATTCATCTTTATCATTAGGAACAACATTAATACCTCCCTTCTTAGGGACACAATGGATAGGGCTTACCCATTGACTATCAGCAACGGGATAAATTATACCTGCCTCAAGGAGCTTTAGTATCTCCTTTCTTACCACTTGTTTCATTTTAGGATTCAGCCGGCATTGATGATCACGAACTGGTTTAGCATCTTCTTCCAAATTAATTTTATGTTGACATAGAGTGGGACTAATGCCCTTAAGATCATCAAGAGCGTACCCAATAGCAGCACGATGCTTCTTCAGAGTTTTCAATAATCTCTCTTCCTCATGCTCTGAAAGGTTAGCACTAATAGTAACATGATATATCTTTTTCTCATCAAGATAAGCATATTTAAGAGTATCAGGTAAGCTCAAACACGGGATCACCCTTTGGTGGAGGAGGATCCCCTAGGATTTCAACAGGTAAATTATTTTTCAGAATAGGTTCCTGTTTAAATAATACTTCATCTAATTCCCTTCTTTCATTCATAAACATATCATTTTCATGGTCTAGCAAGTATTGTTCTAAAGGATCACTAGGAGGTACGGCAATAGAAGCAAGACCAATAATTTCATCCTTACTAGGTGAGGGAGTCCTGGATTAGGGGGTATCCGGACAGCCGGATTATATCCTTTGGCCAGACTGTTGGACTATGAAGATACAAGATTGAAGACTTCGTCTCGTGTCCGGATGGGACTCTACTTGGTGTGGAAGGCAAGCTAGGCTATACGGATATGTATATCTCCTCCTTTGTAACCGACCTTGTGTAACCCTAGCCCCCTCCGGTGTCTATATAAATCGGAGGGTTTTAGTCCGTAGGACAACATACAATCATACCATAGACTAGCTTCTAGGGTTTAGCCTCTCCGATCTCGTGGTAGATCAACTCTTGTAATACTCATATCATCAAGAATAAATCAAGCAGGACGTAGGGTTTTACCTCCATCAAGAGGGCCCGAACCTGGGTAAAACATCGTGTTCCCTGCCTCCTGTTACCATCTGCCTTAGAAGTACAGTTCGGGACCCCCTACCCGAGATCCGCCGGTTTTGACACCGACATTGGTGCTTTCATTGAGAGTTCCTCTGTGGCATCGCCGTAAGGAAGGATGCCTCATCTCGTTGTTAAAAGCAACATTACCACCGGGGGAGCTCTCGGTGTCGGCCAAACTCTCCGGCTAAGCAGTTTCGTCATGACTGCCTGTTCGGCCGCTGCACCGATGATGGCTTCTCGGGTCATCAAAAACCGCCCCCACGTCGGCTCGAAAGTCGCCGAGCAGATGGATCCGATGGAGCTCTCTTCCCTAAACGAACTCTTGGATCGCATCGCCGCCTTGGGAGTCGCTATGAACTATGATCGGATTGGGCTTAAACCCGATCAAAGGGAGATTCACTCTCCACCGGTCACCCATCACGTTGCGGTGGTGGAGGAACAATGCGGCAACTCTTCCTCTATTTTGAGGACTAACTATGTCCGGATTCCTGAGCTCTCTGAGCCAGATACCCACTTACGGGAGGACATTACCCAAGCCCTGAACCTAGAATCATGCAGTGGGCCAAATTTATCGGGTAACACTTCGGAACCCAAACTTCCAAGATTGGAAACTCCTCGGCCCCTGGGTCTCAGATCGGGTAGGGATTCGGATTCAAATACACCCACCCACCCGGACATAAACGATCTTTCCCACATCAGGCAAGAGCCCCATTAAATAGTACATCATTATTGGGCCAGATTCCTCCTTGTGATGAACAAGGTTAAGGACTGTCGCGAGGAAGATGCAGTCTCACTTTTCTGCAATAATTGCACGGACAAGGGAATCCTTAACGCCTTAAGTCACCGTGACATATCACGCTTCGCTGACTTGGTGTCCATAGTACGAAAGTACCATGCGATGGAAAGTGCCTGGAAAACCGAAATGAAATTTTGGGATAATCCGGCTCCGAATATACACCCAGTGTGAAGTAAAAGGGTGCACTATCATAAGACGCCCGAGCTAGTTGCAAAGAAACAAAAACCCTCTATAGGGCATGGAACCGTACTGGAGGGATGGCTTAACGGACCCTGCAAAATTCATAGTACAACGGATACAATACCAACACACAACCTTAGAGCATGTTGGATACTCCGGCAGGTGGCCGAAAGTGGTGAGGATCTTCTTATCCCAAATGCCACAAAGCACCATCCCGTGGATAATAAAACGGTGTTAATAGTCTTTGAGACCTTTGCGTCAAATAATAGGTGCAAGCGAACACTCCGCAGCATGGCCGAAATATGCCACGTAGCAGCAATAAATCCATGGAGCGACACGGCTATTACCTTCAATGCCAGTGACGAACCTAAATTCCGAACAGCCCGAGCACCAGTTGCACTGGTCCTCAGTCCCATTGTGGAAGGCTTTCGACTCACCAAAGTACTCATGGACGGCGGCAGCGGATTAAACCTCATCTATGAGGACACTCTTTAAAAAATGGAAATAGACTGGAACCACATTGAGCAAAGTAGCACAACCTTTAGGGGAATCATACCCAGTCGGGAGGCACGATGCGCTGGGAAAATCACACTAGATGTGGTATTCGGTACGCCAGAGAATTACAGGTCCGAAGAAATTACATTTCAAGTGACCCCGTTCAGCAGTGGATACCACGCCCTTTTAGGACGTGAGGCGTTCACGATCTTCCAAGCCGTACCCTATTACGGGTACATGAAGCTCAAAATGCCCGGGCCCAATGGAATCATCACCCTCACTAGTGATCCGGACATAGCACTTCGAGCCGAAAACAAAACAGCTACACTGGCCCTCGAGGTATTATCCGAAGCCCTCTCGGTCGAGGAGCTAACCACGCTACGCTCCAAAGTGGACAGGGACGACATGATACTCGATAAGAGATCCAAGTCCACCTCTTTTAAACCAACGGATGAAATAGTCAAATTCCAAGTCCACCCAACGGACCCTACAAAAATAGCCTCCATCGGGGCACAGTTAAAACCCGTCGTGGACGCTGCACTACGAGAGTTCCTGCGCGAGAATTGGGACATATTCGCCTGGCACCCCTCAGACATGCCAGGAATCCCACGCAGGCTGGCCGAGCATAGCCTAAATATCCTAAAGGGATTCAAGCCGGTCAAGCAAGCTCTTCGGCGTTTCTCCGAACCCAAGAGACATGCCATGGGAGAGGAACTAGCCAAGTTATTAGAGGCCGGATTCATCAGAGAGATAAAACACCCGGATTGGCTAGCAAACCTGGTGATGGTACCAAAGAAGGATAAATCCTGGCGACTTTGTGTCGATTTCAAGGACCTCAATAAAGCTTGCCCAAAGGATCCCTTCCCCCTCCCCCGCATCGACCAAATTATCGATGCTACCGCAGGACACAAGTCACTGTGTTTCCTCGACGCATACTCCGGTTACCACCAAATCAAGATGGCGGAGTCCGACCAAGCCGCAACGGCATTCATCACACCATACGGTCCCTTCTGTTTCAACACAATGCCTTTTGGGCTCAAAAACGCCGGCGCAACATATCAGCGCATGATTCAGACATGTCTGGAGAAACAAATCGACAAAACAGTAGAGGCATACGTAGACGATGTGGTCGTCAAAACCAAACATGTCGACTCTTTGATAGATGACTTGAGGCTCACATTCGACAACCTCCGAACATATGACATTAAGCTCAATCCGGAAAAATGTGTTTTCGGTGTACCGACCGAAAAGCTCCTGGGTTTCATTGTCTCCAGTAGAGGTATTGAAGCTAACCCGGCCAAAATCCGAGCTTTGTCACAGTTGGCTACCCCAACAGACCTCAAACAAATCCAGAAGTTAACAGGATGCGTGGCGGCTCTAAGCCGCTTTATCTCCCGCTTAGGAGAAAAGGCTTTACCCCTTTATCGCCTCCTCCGGTGCACCGAACACTTTGAGTGGACGGACGCTGCCACAGCCAGATTGGAAGAAATAAAGGCCATTTTGGCAACCAACCCAATCCTGGCCGCGCCAAACATCGGCGAACCAATGCTGTTGTACATTGCGGCAACCCATCAAGTTGTAAGCGCAGTGCTCGTCGTTAACGAGAAGCTGACGGACATAAATTCCCTCTTCAAAAGCCGGTATACTATGTATCCACTGTCCTCACTCCATGCAAATCACGGTACCCGCATTATCAAAAGATAGCCTATGCAGTATTCATGGCATCCCGGAAGCTGCGACACTACTTTCAAAAGTGTTCTATTACAGTAGCCTCGGAAGTGCCACTTAATGATATTATAAAGAACCGCGACGCTATAGGCCGGATTGCCAAATGGGCTATTGGGATCCTCCCGTTCGACATAACATACAAACCTCGATGAGCCATTAAGTCACAAGTATTGGCCGACTTTGTCGCCGAATGGACGGAGGCCGAACTCCCTAAGTTTACGACACATACTGCAATTGGATCATGCACTTCGACGGTTCTAAAATGCTGGCTGGTCTAGGGGCTGGCGTCGTCCTGACGTCCCCAACTGGAGATAACATTCAGTACGTACTGCAAATATTATACACAGACTCCAACAAGGCAGCCGAATACGAAGCTCTGTTGCATGGTCTTCGGATGGCAGTCTCCATGGGTATTCAACGCCTGGAGGTGCGTGGGGATTCAAACCTTGCAATATCCCAAATAAATGGAGACTTTGACGCCAAGGATCCGTAAATGGCGGCCTACCGAAACGCCATCCTAAAAATGTTAGCTCGGTTCGAGGGGCTCGAATTTCACCATGTGGCTCGGGAAAACAATCAGGCGGCGGATATCCTCGCCCGCATCGGTGCAAACACGATGCGGTCCCCCCCCAACATCTTTCTGGAAAGGCTGTTCAAGCCATCCATAGTATGGGAAGGGGACACCGGTAACCATAGTCCGGACCCAGCCAAAATGCCCGATACCGAATACTCTGACAGAATCGGAGGCCCCGCCACCGAAATCACACCTTCAGCCTACGTAATAATGGCCATTATAGCCCCGTGGACAGAACCATCCCTGGCCTACCTAACTAGGCAGGAACTTCTAGAGGACCAAAATGAGGCACGCTGCATAGTGCGGCGATCTAAGGCCTACAGGGTCCACGAGGGAGAATTGTATAAAAAAAGCACTACTGGAGTCCTTCAAAGATGCATCTCCAAAGAGGAAGGGTGAAACCTTTTGGCAGAAATCCACGCCGGACTCGGCGGTCACCACGCCGCAGCCCGGGCTCTTGTAAGCAAGGCCTTCCGTACAGGATTGTATTGGCCAATGGCCCGGGCAGATGCATAGGACTTGGTCCAACGTTGCGCTGGTTGCCAGCTCTTTGCAAATCAAAGCCACATGCCACCCACCGCCCTTCAAACAATCCCCATTACGTGGCCCTTCGCGGTCTGGGGGCTTGACATGGTTGGACCCCTTAAAGGGGGAACCCACAAGAAAAAATACTTACTGATCATGGTGGATAAATTCACCAAATGGATAGAGGCCTAGCCTGTTAAAACAACCGAATCCGGACCAGTGATAGACTTCATATCTAGGGTCGTACACCGTTATGGCATCCCCCACGGCATCATCACGGACAACAGCACAAACTTCACAGCCGATGAGGTAAAACTCTGGTGCAGCAAAATGGGCATCAAGCTCGATTATGCTTCAGTCTATCACCCACAAACCAACGGCCAAGTCAAGCGAGCAAACGATCTTATAATGAGCGGCGTTAAACCCAGATTAGTGTGTTCCTTAACGGAGTCTAACACGCACTGGGTAGAGGAGCTCGACTCTGTACTCTGGGGGCTGCGGACCACGCCAAATCGTAGTACCGGATACACACCCTTCTTTATGGTGTACGACGCAGAGGTAGTCTTGCCCTGTGACATAATTCATGACTCACCTTGAGTGCGCATGTACGAAGAAAGAGAAGCCGAGCTCGATCAGCAGGACAGTCTGGACACCCTGGAGGAGGAGCGCGACGTAGCCAAAGCCCGTTTCGCATTTTATCAGCAACAGGCTCGCAGATACCAAACCAGAGAAGTACGGGCCAAAACTTATAACGTTGGCGAACTAGTTCTACGCCTGCCGGATAAGAAAAAGAACAAGCTCGAGCCCAAATGGGAAGGTCCCTTCATTATTGACCAAGTTCTGACCGGTGGAGCGTATTGACTGCGGGATGCATCGACTAGTCGACTCGAGCCGAACCCATGGAACGCGGTCAGGCTCCGAAGATTCTACGCCTAGCGCCGGACCCTATGTTCGTCCCCTCCCTTTGTCCATTTTTTGCATATACATTATCTGTCTTGTTTTTCTTTCTCCTTTTCTTTTATTATTTCTCTAGGCCTTTAAGGGCCAACTTGTGCCTTGCTTGCACATTATAGATGCACTAGCCGCGCTCATAATACCTGGGGGCTTCTTTCACAGAAGCTTAATTATTAATCTGGGCCTCAGGCCCCGAACATGTGTCATGCTTCCGCATGTACCTTTTTTCGCCATTATATGCATCGATATGACTTAAGTTTTGGCCAAGCTGGGTTGCCTGGCTCTTGTATTTATGCCCTACTTTCCCGTTAATTCGGCTAGGGCATAAGGGGAGCACCTCTGCGATTGTTACTGCCGGGTCAGTTGAACATGTACCTCAGACTGTGTGAAGCCGAAAGCTAGCGTTCTTAAGGGAATATTCGGTCAGTGAACAAAAGATGATTTTTATTTATTGTCCATATGTGCCCCCGGATGTTTTTCCTGCGTTTCCTATCGCAGTCCGGACATGCACTTTTTTAGGGCATGCTTACCCGGGGAAAGGAACCCTTAACGGAACTATTCTCCCTGGAAGATGTTTCTTACTACCCATGTAATATAACATAACTAGTTGGGCACTTGTCTATTCAAGCACTTATGACCCCTATGCCTGGTCTCCACGCATACCCCGGTTCTTATATAACTGCGCAGGTATTCAGATACACTCCAGACTATCGGGTCCCGAGGTTGAAGCGAAAAGGTTCGCCAAGACAAATGATCTACAATCCGGCTAGAAGGCATTATACATGTCACTTTCATTACATAGTCATGCAGACTGACTAAATTCCTCTTCTATACCATCCAACAGGCGGCCTAGCTTACAATCCTGTTGGGAATACTTTGCGGCTAATTCTACTTGCCCATAAACTAAGCTAACGGGGATCTCTTTTCCGTCGGGCCCCACAGGTCCGACCTCGGCCATGTGATTTGGGTCTGCCTTGGTATACCGCGTCTTCACCATGGCCCAGGCTTCTCTGGCACCCTGTCGGCAGGCCGATATCTTCCATAATTGGAAGTGCCGTCATGCTCCCTTGAGCTTCTCTGCAAGCTCTACAATGCCCTCTGGCAGGGAGACGGACGGCCACAAGGCCTGGGCAACACCCTGCATCACATGCCGAACTTGTTCGTGCAGATGTGATAGCTCGGATAGAAGATCACCCGCAGACCCGGGCATTTCCTCCGCGGGATAACTCGTCAGCATACCTGCAGACATAACGCTGTTAGTTGGCTTCTTCGCCGAACTCCTTTAAAAGGATTCATTCAAGCACTTACTGAAAATGCCGCGCCGAAGCCGCTTATTCTCCTTCTCGGAGTCTGCAAGCTGGCCCCGAACATCTTTTAGTTCCACGCTTAGCTTAATATTGGCGTATTGGAGATTGTTTTTCTCCCGCCTAACCTCAGTCAGCACGCGTTTGCCAGCCTCTAGCTGTCGCATAACATGCTGGTCCTTCGGATTTTCTCCGGATTCATCTGCAACATCTATTGTTAGATCTGCAGCCATGCCGCATATTATATGGTAACCATCATTCTTTAAAGTAAATGTTACCAGCAGGTGACTTTTTCGGTTCCTACAATGCGGCCACAGCAGCCCGCAGTTGGGTCTTGCATTCCTCTAGCTCCTGTGATAGCCTAGTATTCTTCTCTGTAAGAACCTGCACAATAAAGATGATCCTTAAATTAGTTCTGCTAACTGTTTCAAGTCTCAGGGGCTACTGATACATATAAATCGTCAGATTTACTTACCCGTACATCCTTTACATGCTGATCCGTGGCTCTGGCTAGACCATCTTGAGCAGCTCGGAGGTACGCCTCTCCAGAATTGAATGCATCAAATGCCTCTAGTGAGAAACAAGCGTCACGGAGTACGACCCGACGGCGCCTATGATTCATGGCGCTTTCCACCTCTGAGTTTGTAGCGGATAATCTATCCGCATCCTTTGTAGGGGGATTATCCGGTGCTCGCCCGATATCGGCTTCCGCCTCTATGTCCGGTCCTGGCACCCGGCTGGTGGAAGCGTGATTAGTAACACCGCTGGACATATTTTGGCGAGCGTTTTTCTGTTAAAGAAACACGGGCGTCATTATATTTCGAGAAAGACGACAACCATGGAGCGGGGTTTGTCATACCTTTGTGCCGGCATCTCCGTCCTGACCGCCTTCCTTTTTGGCCTACCCGGCCTCGGTGCTTCCTGTTGGCGCGTTGCTGCGGGTTTGGCAGGGCGTCCTGAATGCCTTCCCTGTAAAAATGCCATGTGTATATGGTGGGTGAAGTGTCTAAAAGGGGATCCTAGTTTTGGAGTTGGGATTTTTGGTTTTTCTTACGTGCGATGCAGGGAGCAATCCGGGATAGTCGGCCATAATGGCCACTATCGGTGTCAAAACCAGCGGATCTCGGGTAGGGGGTCCTGAACTATGCGTCTAGGCCGGATGGTAACATGAGGCAAGGGACACAAAGTTTTACCCAGGTTCGGGCCCTCTCGATGGAGGTAAAACCCTACGTCCTGCTTGATTAATATTGATGATATGGGTAGTACAAGAGTAGATCTACCACGAGATCGGAGAGGCTAAACCCTAGAAGCTAGCCTATGGTATGATTGTTGTTGTGTATGTTGTCCTACGGACTAAAACCCTCCGGTTTATATAGACACTAGAGAGGGTTAGGGTTACACAAAGTCGGTTACAATGGTAGGAGATCTACATATCCGTATCGCCAAGCTTGCCTTCCACGCCAAGGAAAGTCCCTTCCGGACACGGGACGGAGTCTTGAATCTTGTATCTTCATAGTCTAGGAGTCCCGCTGAAGGTATAGTCCGGCCATCCGGACATCCCTTAATCCAAGACTCCCTCAGTAGCCCCCGAACCAGGCTTCAATGACGATGAGTCTGGCGCGCAGATTGTCTTCGGCATTGCAAGGCGGGTTCTCCTCCAAATTCCGTGTACCTGTTGAATAAAGTCCGGTTTCTTGTAGATGTTGCGCTCCTTGGCTTCTACGCCCAATAATGGCTGCTTCCCACGTGTCAAACGAATATGAAAAGTTTGAGTGTTTTTACATTCACACCCCTAGCCGCGTAAATGAGCTGACCTATTTAAGGGGACGAGGATTTAGATCCAAACCACATCTTCCCCCCTTCGTGAGTGTTCATCAGAGCGCATCCCACAAAGGTCCATTCCACCATGGCCAGCCGTCGCGACTCCTCCTCTCGCCCTTCCAGCCCACAGCCTGGATATTGGGAGAGATGCTCCATCCCGCATAGCGAGCTAGTGACGCTCCAGACCAAGGGATTTCTCCCCCTGGCCTATATGGTCCCGGTTCGAGCCGGCCTTGCCATCTATAATGGCGGAGAGCAAGCGGAGAGTGCCCCTAATCCCTCCAAAGGAGAGCGGGTGTGCCTCGTCCCTTATTTAATAAGGGGGCTCGGATTTCCAATCCATCCATTTCTCCGGGGGCTCCTGGAGTTCTATGGTCTCCAGCTACACAATCTCACGCCTACCTCCGTATTGCATATCGCGGGCTTCGTAGCTCTCTGCGAGCTGTTTTTGGGTATCGAGGCTCATTTCGGGCTATGGAAAAGGTTATTCTGCCTTGTGCCCCGCTCTAAGGAGGGGTTAATGTATCAAGTGGGTGGAGCCAAAGTGTGGCACATCGCCGGGACCAGATATCTGTCCGGAACCCCAAAGAAGGCGTCCGAAGACCGGCCCTCGGAGTGGTTTTATATAGAAGACGTCCTGCTACCGGATCCTGTCCGGATCGGCCTCCCTGAATTCGACAGTGCTCCCTTAAAGAAGAGCCTAAGCTGGCGTCCACGGATCCCTCAGAGGGAAAGTGACAAGGACATCATTTACCTGATGGGCCAAATAAGGTTGTTAGCCCATTCCAGACTAACCATGATCGGGGTTATGGCCGAATGCATTATGCGGGGGGTGCAACCGCTTCAGTATAGAAGCCACCCCATGTGGGACTTCAACGGGGAGGACGACGCCACCCGCTACGGCCGTAAGGGGCCGGATTCAGCTGCTGCTCTACTAAAGATCTTGTCCACTTTGTATAAGGGAGAAGAGGAGGAATTTCTCCGCGTCAACCCACAGGGTGGATTCTCTATGCACAATCCCCCAAGCTGGGTAAGTGATCGCATTTACTTGCCCATCTGTTTTGTATTCCCATTGTTAAATATTCAGTCTGACGACTTCAACGCAGGAACTGCGCCGGGCTGTTAAGGAAATAAGCAGCCCTCCTCCACAACCCGAGGACCCAGGATGGTCCCTCAACCCGGCCTCTCAAGAGGATCCGGACATATCTGTGGAGCTGATTGATGGAGTGTTCCATCAATTGAGCAAGGACAACGCCTTGGTGGCCATTACGGCCGATTACCCAGGGCTAATCCCGGCCTCCCAGGTAACTGAGATCGAAGTCCCAGTACCCCGAATAGGTGTCCGCCCTCTCGTGTTTTCAGTTTCCTGATTACAACCGAACTTTGCAGGGGAGGTTTTTAAGGCGGAAGGTCGAACCTACGGCGACAAGCCAACGAGGGGCCGCAGGGCCCCGTGGGCAGAAAAGAAGTGCAGTACGGACCGAGGCGTTAGCGCAAAGGTATGGCGCGCCCCCTTATCCCAGGTGTTATACCTTCGAGGCACATTGACACTCATGCTCTCTTCAGGACAAAGAGACCTCGCCGGACTATATCCGGAGAGGCTGCCAATCGCGCCTCCACTAGCCAGGCTCCAAAGCCTGGTCCGGAGGCGGAGGCGAACGCAAGGCGCGTGCCAGATACTCCTTCGACGGAGGATGTGGACGGGTTGTCTGCCACCAACTCTGAGGTGGAGAGTGCCATGAACCACAGGCGTCGCCGGACAATTCTTCGCGATGCTTGTTTCTCCCAAGGGGCGTTAGATGCCTTCAACTCAGGAGATGTGTACCTCCGTGCCGCTCAAAATGGTCTAGCCAGAGCCACGGAGCAATATGTAAAAGACATACGGGTAAGAAATTTTTGGTAATTATATATATATACCAGTAGCCCCCGAGACTTGAAACAGTTAGAATAACTGATTTAAGGATCATTTGTTATGCAGGTTCTTACAAAAAAGAATTCCCTACTGTCCAAGGAGCTGGAAGAGTGCAAAGCCCAACTTGAGGCCGCACTAGCCGCGGCAGGGGAGCCCAAGGAGACCCCCTCTGGTAATATACACTTCGAAAGATAAGTATTCTGCGAAGCACGGCATGGGTGCGAATCTGACAAATGAAATTGCAGATGGCGCCGGATTGAATCCGGAAAGGCAACACCTCCTACGCCAGCTAAAGGCTGGTGAGAAGGTGCTAACAAAGGTGAGGCGGGAGAAGAATGATCTCCAAGATGCCAACACCAAGCTGGGCGTTGAGTTGAAAGATGTTCGTGCCCAGCTGTCAGACTCCGTGAAGGAGAATCAGCGGCTTCGGCGCGGCATATTTAGTAAGTGCTTGAACGAACCTTTGAAAGAAAGTTCGGCGGGGAAGTCGACTAACAGAGCAATGTCTATAGGTGTGCTAACAGGTCGTCCTGCAGAGGAGATGCCCGGTTCTATGGGTGACCTTCTTCCCGAGCTCTCGCAACTGCTCGATCGAGTTCGGCAGGCGATGCAAGGCGTCGCCCAGGCCATGTGGCCATGCGTCTCCATGCCGGAAGGTCTTGGAGAGCTTGCGGAGAAGCTAAAGGGAGCACGGCAGCGCTTCCGATTGTGGAAGATATCGGCCTGCCGTCAAGGCGCTAGGGAGGGCTGGGCCATGGTGAAGACGCGGTATGCAAAGGCTAACCCCAACCACATGGCTGAGGTCAGTCCTATAGGGCCCGATGGGAAGGAGATCCCTGTAAGCTTAGTATACGGCCAAGTAGAGTTGGCCGCGAAGTATTCTCAATAGGACTATAAATTAGACAGCCTGTTAGATGGTATTGAAGAGGAATACAATCAGTCAAAATGACTATGTAATTTAATTGACATTTTTAATGCCTTCTAGCCGGATTGTAGATCATTTGTCATGGCCGACCTTTTCGCTTCAGCCTCGGCACCTGACGGTTCGGACTGTGTCCGAATTCCCATGTGGTTATATAGGAACCGGGGAATGCATGGAGACCAGGCGTAGGGGTCATTATTGCGTGAACAGACAAGTGCCCGACTAGTTATGTTATATTACATGGTTAGTAAGAAACATCTTCCAGGGAGAATAGTTCCGTTAGGGGTTCCTTTCCCTGGGAGGCATGCCCTAAGGTGCATGTCCATGCTGCGAAAAGAAACACAGGAAAAACATCTGGGGGCGTATAGATAAAAATAAAAAAGATCATCCTTAGTTCACCGACCGAATATTCCCTTAGGAATGCTAGCTTTCGGCTTCACCCAGTCGGAGGTACACGTCCGGCTGACCGAAAGTAACAATCACAGAGGTGCTCCCTTTACCACCTAGCCGAACAATCGGGAACGTAGGGGTAAGCACAGGAGCCAGGCAACCCATCTTGGCCAAAACTTAAGTCATATCGATGCATATAATGCTGAATAAAAGGTACATGCGGAAGTGTGACACATGTGTTGGGCATGAAGCCCGTATGAATAAGCTTCTGTTTAAAGAAGCCCCCGGGTTTAATGAGCACAGATAGCGCGTCACTTTCTGAGCCTTTAAAGGCTATGAGAGAGAGAGAGAGAGAAGAGAAATGTAAGACAGAAAATATATAAAAAATGGATAGAGGAAGGAGACGAACACAGAGTCCGGCGCTAGGCGTAGAATCTTCGGAGACGGGCTGCGTTCCATGGGTTCGGCTCGAGTCAGTTATCCAATGCATCCCGCAGGCAGTATGCTCCACCAGTCAGGACTTGGTCAATTATGAAGGGACCTTCCCACTTGGGCTTGACTTTGTCCTTTTTCTTGTTCGGTAGTCGTAGAACTAATTCGCCAATGTTGTAATTTTTGGCCCATACTTCTCTGCTTTGGTATCTTCGAGCCTGCTATTGATAGAATGCGGAACGGGCTTTTGCCACATCACGCTCCTCCTCCAATGCATCCAAGCTGTCCTGCTGATCGAGCTCGGATTCTCTTTCTTCGTACATGCGCACTCGAGGTGAGTCATGAATTATGTCGCAAGGCAAAACTGCCTCTGTGCCGTACACCATAAAGAATGGTGTGTATCCGGTGGTGCGATTCGGCATGGTCCGCAGCCCCCAGAGTACGGAGTCGAGCTCCTCTACCCAGTGCGTGTTAGATTCCTTGAGGGACCGCACTAATCTGGGTTTGATGCCACTCATGATAAGACCATTTGCATGTTCGACCTGGCCATTAGTTTGTGGGTGATAGACGGAAGCATAATCAAGCTTGATGCCCATGTTTTTGCACCAGAGTTTTACCTCGTCGGCCGTGAAGTTCGTGTCGTTATCAGTGATGATGCTGTGGGGGACGCCATAACGGTGTACAACCCCGGATATAAAGTCTATCACCGGTCCGGATTCGGCCGTCTTAATAGGCTTGGCTTCTATCCATTTGGTGAACTTATCCACCATGACCAATAAGTATTTTTGCTTGTGGGTTCCGCCTTTAAGGGGTCCAACCATGTCAAGCCCCCAGACCGCGAAGGGCCAAGTAATGAGGATAGTTTGGAGGGCGGTGGGTGGCATATGGCTTTGATTTGCAAAGAGCTGGCAACCGGTGCATCGTTGGACTAAGTCCTGAGCGTCTGCCCGGGCCGTCGTCCAATAAAAGCCCGTACGGAAGGCCTTGCTTACAAGGGACCGAGCTGCAGTGTGATGACCGCCGAGTCCGGCATGAATTTCAGCCAGGAGGTTCCGCCCCTCATCTTCGGAGATGCACCGTTGAAGGACTCCGGTAGTGCTTTTCTTATAAAGCTCTCCCTCGTGGACTCTGTAGGCTTTGAATCGCCGCAGTATGCAGTGTGCCTCATTTTGGTCCCCGGGGAGTTCCTGCCTAGTAAGGTAGGCGAGGAATGGTTCTGTCCACGGGGCGATGACGGCCATTATTACGTGGGCTGAAGGTGTTATTTCATTGGCAGAGCCTCCGATTGTGTCAGGATGTTCAGTGTCGGGCAGTGCGGTTGGGTCCGGGCTGTTATTGTTCGGCTCCCCTTCCCATACTACGGATGGCTTGAACAACCTTTCCAAGAAGATGTTGGGGGGACTACATCGCGTTTTGCGCCGATGCGTGCCAGGACATCTGCCGCCTGATTATTTTCCCGGGCTATATGGTGAAATTCAAGCCCCTCGAACCAAGCTGACATTTTTAGGACGGCGTTGCGGTAAGCTGCCATTTTTGGATCCTTGGCATCGAAGTCTCCATTTATTTGGGATATTGCGAGGTTCGAGTCCCCGCGCACCTCTAGGCGTTGAATGCCCATGGATTTTGCCATCCGGAGACCATGTAAAAGGGCCTCATATTCGGCTGCATTATTGGAGTCCGTGTACATAATCTGGAGTACGTATTGAACTGTGTCTCCTGTGGGGGACGTCAAAACAACGCCGGACCCCAGTCCGGCCAACATCTTGGAGCCGTCGAAATGCATGATCCAATTTGAATATGTGCCGTACTCTTTAGGGAGTTCGGCCTCCGTCCATTCTGCGACGAAGTTGGCCAAGACTTGCGACTTGATGGCTCGCCGTGGCTTATAAGTTATGTCGAACGGGAGGAGCTCAATGGCCCATTTTGCAATCCGGCCCGTTGCGTCACGGTTGTTTATAATATCGTTAAATGGTACTTCCGAGGCTACTGTTATTGAACACTCTTGAAAGTAGTGTCGTAGCTTTCGGGATGCCATGAATACCGCGTACGCAATCTTTTGATAATGCGGGTACCGTGATTTGCAGGGAGTGAGGACAGTGGACACATAATAGTGTTGGAAATATGCCCTAGAGGCAATAATAAATTGATTATTATTATATTTCCTTGTTCATGATAATCGTTTATTATCCATGCTAGAATTGTATTGATAGGAAACTCAGATACATGTGTGGATACATAGACAACACCATGTCCCTAGTAAGCCTCTAGTTGACTAGCTCGTTAATCAATAGATGGTTACGGTTTCCTGACCATGGACATTGGATGTCGTTGATAACGGGATCACATCATTAGGAGAATGATGTGATGGACAAGACCCAATCCTAAGCCTAGCACAAGATCATGTAGTTCGTATGCTAAAGCTTTTCTAATGTCAAGTATCATTTCCTTAGACCATGAGATTGTGCAACTCCCGGATACCGTAGGAGTGCTTTGGGTGTGCCAAACGTCACAACGTAACTGGGTGGCTATAAAGGTACACTACGGGTATCTCTGAAAGTGTCTGTTGTTTTGGCACGAATCGAGATTGGGATTTTGTCACTCCGTGTAAACGGAGAGGTATCTCTGGGCCCACTCGGTAGGACATCATCATAATGTGCACAATGTGACCAAGGGGTTGATCACGGGATGATGTGTTATGGAACGAGTAAAGAGACTTGCCGGTAACGAGATTGAACAAGGTATCGGTATACCGACGATCGAATCTCGGGCAAGTACCATACCGCTAGACAAAGGGAATTGTATACGGGATTGATTGAGTCCTTGACATCGTGGTTCATCCGATGAGATCATCGTGGAACATGTGGGAGCCAACATGGGTATCCAGATCCCGCTGTTGGTTATTGACCGGAGAACATCTCGGTCATGACTACATGTCTCCCGAACCCGTAGGGTCTACACACTTAAGGTTCGATGACGCTTGGGTTATAAAGGAAGTTTGTATGTGGTTACCGAATGTTGTTCGGAGTCCCGGATGAGATCCCGGACGTCACGAGGAGTTCCGGAATGGTCCGGAGGTAAAGATTTATATATAGGAAGTCCTGTTTCGGCCATCGGGACAAGTTTCGGGGTCATCGGTATTGTACCGGGACCACCGGAAGGGTCCCGAGGGCCCACCGGGTGGGGCCACCTGCTCCGGGGGTCACATGGGCTGTAGGGGGTGCGCCTTGGCCTACATGGGCCAAGGGCACCAGCCCCTAGAGGCCCATGCGCCAAGATATAGGAAAAGGGGAGAGTCCTAAAAGGGGAAGGCACCTCCGAGGTGCCTTGGGGAGGATGGACTCCTCCCCCCTCTTAGCCGCACCCCTTCCTTGGAGGAAGGGGCAAGGCTGCGCCTCCCCCCTCTCCCCTGCCCCTATATATAGTAGAGGGGAGGGAGGGCATCCATACCTGAGCCCTTGGCGCCTCCCTCCCTCCCGTGACACCTCCTCCTCTCCCGTAGGTGCTTGGCGAAGCCCTGCAGGATTGCCACGCTCCTCCATCACCACCATGCCGTTGTGCTGCTGCTGGATGGAGTCTTCCTCAACCTCTCCCTCTCTCCTTGCTGGATCAAGGCGTGGGAGACATCGTCGAGCTGTACGTGTGTTGAACGCGGAGGTGCCGTCCGTTCGGCACTAGGATCATCGGTGATCTGAATCACGACGAGTACGACTCCATCAACCCCGTTCACTTGAACGCTTCCGCTTAGCGATCTACAAGGGTATGTAGATGCACTCTCCTTCCCCTCGTTGCTAGTCTCTCCATAGATAGATCTTGGTGACACGTAGGAAAATTTTGAATTTATGCTACGTTCCCCAACAGTGGCATCATGAGCTAGGTCTATTGCGTAGATTCTTTGCACGAGTAGAACACAAAGTAGTTGTGGGCGTCGATATTATTCAATATGCTTGCCGTTACTAGTCTTATCTTGATTCGGCGGCATCGTGGGATGAAGCGGCCCGGACCAACCTTACACGTACACTTACGTGAGACCGGTTCCACCGACAAACATGCACTAGTTGCATAAGGTGGCTGGCGGGTGTCTGTCTCTCCCACTTTAGTCGGATCGGATTCGATGAAAAGGGTCCTTATGAAGAGTAAATAGCAATTGGCATATCACGTTGTGGTTCATGCGTAGGTAAGAAACGTTCTTGCTAGAAACCCATAGCAGCCACGTAAAACATGCAAACAACAATTAGAGGACGTCTAACTTGTTTTTGCAGGGTATGCTATGTGATGTGATATGGCCAAAAAGGATGTGATGAATGATATATGTGATGTATGAGATTGATCATGTTCTTGTAATAGGAATCACGACTTGCATGTCGATGAGTATGACAACCGGCAGGAGCCATAGGAGTTGTCTTTATTTATTTGTGACCTGCGTGTCAACTTAAACGTCATGTAATTACTTTACTTTATTGCTAACCGTTAGCCATAGTAGTAGAAGTAATAGTTGGCGAGGCAACTTCATGAAGACACGATGATGGAGATCATGATGATGGAGATCATGGTGTCATGCCGGTGACGATGATGATCATGGAGCCCCGAAGATGGAGATCAAAAGGAGCAAAGTGATGATGGCCATATCATGTCACTATTTGATTGCATGTGATGTTTATCATGTTTATACATCTTATTTGCTTAGAACGACGGTAGTAAATAAGATGATCCCTTACAACAATTTCAAGAAGTGTTCTCCCCTAACTGTGCACCGTTGCGACAGTTCGTGTTTCGAAGCACCACGTGATGATCGGGTGTTAGATTCTAACGTTCACATACAACGGGTGTAAGCCAGATTTACACACGCGAAACACTTAGGGTTAACTTGACGAGCCTAGCATGTACAGACGTGGCCTCGGAACACGGAGACCGAAAGGTCGAACATGAGTCGTATAGAAGATACGATCAACATGAAGATGTTCACCGATGATGACTAGTCCGTCTCACGTGATGATCGGACACGGCCTAGTTTGACTCGGATCATGTAATCACTTAGATGACTAGAGGGATGTCTATCTAAGTGGGAGTTCATAAGATGAACTTAATTATGCTGAACATAGTCAAAAGGTTTTTGCAAATTATGTCGTAGCTCACGCTATAGTTCTACTGTTTAGATATGTTCCTAGAGAAAAATTAGTTGAAAGTTGATAGTAGCAATTATGCAGACTAGGTCCGTAAACTGAGGATTGTCCTCATTGCTTCATAGAAGGCTTATGTCCTTAATGCACCGCTCAGTGTGCTGAACCTCGAACGTTGTCTGTGGTTGTTGCGAACATCTGACATACACGTTTTGATAACTACGTGATAGTTCAGTTAAACGGTTTAGAGTTGAGGCACCAAAGACGTTTTTGAAACATCGCGAAACATATGAGATGTTTTGAGGGCTGAAATTGGGATTTCAGGCTCGTGCCCATGTCAAGAGGTATAAGACCTCGGATGACTTTCTTAACCTGCAAACTAAGGAGAAAAGCTCAATTGTTGAGCTTGTGCTCAGATTGTCTGAGTACAACAATCATTTGAATCGAGTGGGAGTTGATCTTCCAGATAAGACAGTGATGGTTCTCCAAAGTCATTGCCACCAAGCTGTTAGAGCTTCGTGATGAACTATAACATATCAGGGATAGATATGATGATCCTTGAGGTATTCGCGATGTTTGATACCGCGAAAGTAGAAATCAAGAAGGAGCATCAATTGTTGATGGTTGGTGGAACCACTAGTTTCAAGAAGGGCAAGGGCAAGAAGGGGTACTTCATGAAACGGCAAATCAGCTGCTGCTCTAGTGAAGAAACCCAAGGTAAAACCCAAACCCGAGACTAAGTGCTTTTGTAATAAGGGGAACAACCACAAGAGCAGAATTACCCTAGATACTTGGTAGATAAGAAGGTTGGCAAGGTCGATAGAAGTATATTGGATATACATTGTGTTAATGTGTACTTTGCTAGTACTCCTAGTAGCACCAGGGTATTAGATACCGGTTCGGTTGCTAAGTGTTAGTAACTCGAAACAAAAGGCTACGGAATAAACGGAGACTAGCTAAAGGTGAGCTGACGATATGTGTTGGAAGTTTTTCCAAGCTTGATATGATCAAGCATCGCACGCTCCCTCTACCAAAGAGATTGGTGTTAAACCTAAATAATTGTTATTTGGTGTTTGCGTTGAGCATAGACATGATTGGATTACGTCTATCGCAATACGGTTATTCATTTAAGGAGAATAATGGTTACTCTGTTTATTTGAATAATACCTTCAATGGTCTTACACCTAAAATGAATGGTTTATTAAATCTCGATCGTAGTGATACACATGTTCATGCCAAAAGATAGTAATGATAGAACCACCTACTTGTGGCACTGCCACGTAAGTCATATCGGTATAAAACGCATGAAGAAGCTCCATATTGATGGATCTTTGGGCTCACTCGTTTTTGAAAAGTTTGAGACATGCGAACCATGTCTATTGGTGTATATGCATGAAGAAACTCCATGCAAATGGACCGTTTTGACTCACTTGATTTTGAATCACTTGGGACATGCAAATCATACCACATGGGCAAGATGACTGAAAAGCCTCGTTTTCAGTAAGATGGAACAAGATAGCAACTTGTTGGAAGTAACACAGTTTGATGTGTACAGTCCAATGAGTGCTGAGGCATGCAGTGAATATTGTTATGTTCTTACTTCACAGATGATTCGAGTAGATGTTGAGTATATTTACTTGATGAATCACGAGTCTGAATTATTGAAAGGTTCAAGTAATTTCAGTGTGAAGTTGAAAGATCGTCGTGACAAGAGGATAAAAGATCTATGATATGATCATAGAGATGAATATCTGAATCACGAGTTTGGCACAGAATTAAGACATTGTGGAAATTGTTTCACAACTGATACAGCCTGGAACACCGTAGTGTGATGGTGTGTCCAAACGTCATAGTTGCACCCTATTGGATATGGTGCATACCATGATGTCTCTTATCGAGTTACCACTATCGTTCATGGGTTAGGCATTAGAGACAACCACATTCACTTTAAATAGGGCACCACATAATTTCGTTGAGACGACACCGTATGAACTATGGTTTGGAGAAACCTAAGTTGCCGTTTCTTAAAGTTTGGGGCTGCGACGCTTATGTGAAAAGGTTTCAGGTTGATAAGCTCGAACCCAAAGCAGATAAAATGCATCTTCATAGGACACCCAAAAACAGTTGGGTATACCTCCTAATTCAGATCCAAAAGCAATAGGGATTGTTTCTTGAATCGGGTCCTTTTTCGAGGAAAGGTTTCTCTCGAAAGAATTGAGTGGGAGGATGGTGGAGACTTGATGAGGTTATTGAACCATCACTTCAACCAGTGTGTAGCAGGGCACAGGAAGTTGTTCCTGTGGCACCTACACCAATTGAAGTAGAAGCTTATGATAGTGATCATGAAACTTCAGATCAAGTCACTCCCAAACCTCGTAGGGTGACAAGGATACGTACTACTTCAGAGTGGTACAGTAATCCTGTCTTGGAAGTCATGTTGCTAGACAACAATGAACCTACGAGCTATGGAGAAGCGATGGTGGGCCCGGATTCCGATAAATGGCTCGAGGCCATAAAATCCGAGAACGGATCCATGACTTTGGAAGAAATACTTGATGGTCGTAAGGCCATTGGGTACGGATGGATTTTAAAAGGAAGACAGACAATGATGGTAAGAATTACCATTAAGAAAGCTCGACTTGTCGTTAAGATATTTTCCGACAAGTTTAAGGAGTTGATTACGGTGAGGTTTTCTCACTCGTAGCGATGCTAAGAGTCTGTTGGAATTATATTAGCAATTACTGCATTATTTATGAAATCTTGCAGATAGGATGTCAAAACATTCTTTCCTCGACGATTCTTGAGGAAAGGTTGTATGTGATACAACCGGAAGGTTTTGTCTATCCTGAAATATGCTAATAAGTATGCAAAGCTCCAGCAATCCTTCTGAGGACTGGAGTGAGCATCTCGGAGTTGGAATGTATGCTTTGATGATGATCAAAGATTTTGGGTGTATACAAAGTTTATGAGTAACTTGTATTTCCAAAGAAGTGAGTGAGAGCACTATAGAATTTCTGATGAGTATATGTTGTTGACATATTAATGATAAGAAATGACGTAGAATTTCTGGAAAGCATATAGGGTTATTTGGAAAGTATTTTTCAATGGAAAAGCCTGGATTAAGCTACTTGAACATTGAGCATCAAGATCTATAAAGATAGATCAAAACGCTTAATAGTACTTTCAAATGAGCACATACCTTGACGTGATCTTGAAGGTGTTCAAGATGGATCAGTCAAAGAAGGAGTTCTTGCCTGAGTTGTAAGGTATGAAGTTAAGCTCGACCATGGCAGAATAGAGAGAAAGGAACGAAGGTCGTCCCCTATGCTTAAGACATAGGCTCTACAGTATGCTATGCTGTGTACCGCACCTGAAGTGTGCTTTACCATGAGTCAGTCAAGGGGTACAAGAGTGATCCAAGAATGGATCACAGGACAGCGGTCAAAGTTATCCTTAGTAACTAGTGGACTAAGGAATTTTCTCAATTATGGAGGTGGTAAAAGAGTTCATCGTAAAGGTTTACGTCGATGCAAGCTTAACACCTATCTGGATAGCTCTGAGTAGAGATACCGGATACGTATAATGGAGCAACAATTTAGAATAGCTCCAAGTAGAACAGTTATTTGGAATAGCTCCAAATAGAACGTGGTAGCTGCATCTAGGAGATGACATAGAGATTTGTAAAGCACACACGGATCTGAAAGGTTCAGACCCGTTGACTATAACCTCTCTCACAAGCATAACATGATCAAACCCAGAACTCATCGAGTGTTAATCACATGGTAAATGTGAACTAGATTATTGACTCTAGTAAACTCTTTGGGTGTTAGTCACATGGGGATGTGACCTTGAGTGTTAATCACATATCGATGTGAACTAGATTATTGACTCTAGTGCAAGTGGGAGACTGTTGGAAATATGCCCTAGAGGCAATAATAAATTGATTATTATTATATTTCCTTGTTCATGATAATCGTTTATTATCCATGCTAGAATTGTATTGATATTAAACTCAGATACATGTGTGGATACATAGACAACACCATGTCCCTAGTAAGCCTCTAGTTGACTAGCTCGTTAATCAATAGATGGTTACGGTTTCCTGACCATGGACATTGGATGTCGTTGATAACGGGATCACATCATTAGGAGAATGATGTGATGGACAAGACCCAATCCTAAGCCTAGCACAAGATCATGTAGTTCGTATGCTAAAGCTTTTCTAATGTCAAGTATCATTTCCTTAGACCATGAGATTGTGCAACTCCCGGATACCGTAGGAGTGCTTTGGGTGTGCCAAACGTCACAACGTAATTGGGTGGCTATAAAGGTACACTACGGGTATCTCTGAAAGTGTCTGTTGGGTTGGCACGAATCGAGATTGGGATTTTGTCACTCCGTGTAAACGGAGAGGTATCTCTGGGCCCACTCGGTAGGACATCATCATAATGTGCACAATGTGACCAAGGGGTTGATCACGGGATGATGTGTTACGGAACGAGTAAAGAGACTTGCCGGTAACGAGATTGAAAAGGTATCGATATACCGACGATCGAATCTCGGGCAAGTACCATACCGCTAGACAAAGGGAATTGTATACGGGATTGATTGAGTCCTTGACATCGTGGTTCATCCGATGAGATCATCGTGGAACATGTGGGAGCCAACATGGGTATCTAGATCCCGCTGTTGGTTATTGACCGGAGAACATCTCGGTCATGACTACATGTCTCCCGAACCCGTAGGGTCTACACACTTAAGGTTCGATGACGCTAGGGTTATAAAGGAAGTTTGTATGTGGTTACCGAATGTTGTTCGGAGTCCCGGATGAGATCCCGGACGTCACGAGGAGTTCCGGAATGGTCTGGAGGTAAAGTTTATATATAGGAAGTCCTGTTTCGGCCATCGGGACAAGTTTCGGGGTCATCGGTATTGTACCGGGACCACCGGAAGGGTCCCGGGGGCCCACCGGGTGGGGCCACCTGCCCCGGGGGTCACATGGGCTGTAGGGGGTGCGCCTTGGCCTACATGGGCCAAGGGCACCAGCCCCTAGAGGCCCATGCGCCAAGATATAGGAAAAAGGGGAGAGTCCTAAAAGGGGAAGGCACCTCCGAGGTGCCTTGGGGAGGATGGACTCCTCCCCCCTCTTAGCCGCACCCCTTCCTTGGAGGAAGGGGCAAGGCTGCGCCTCCCCCCTCTCCCCTGCCCCTATATATAGTGGAGGGGAGGGAGGGCATCCATACCTGAGCCCTTGGCGCCTCCCTCCCTCCCGTGACACCTCCTCCTCTCCCGTAGGTGCTTGGCGAAGCCCTGCAGGATTGCCACGCTCCTCCATCACCACCACGCCGTTGTGCTGCTGCTGGATGGAGTCTTCCTCAACCTCTCCCTCTCTCCTTGCTGGATCAAGGCGTGGGAGACATCGTCGAGCTGTACGTGTGTTGAACGCGGAGGTGCCGTCCGTTCGGCACTAGGATCATCGGTGATCTGAATCAGGACGAGTACGACTCCATCAACCCCGTTCACTTGAACGCTTCCGCTTAGCGATCTACAAGGGTATGTAGATGCACTCTCCTTCCCCTCGTTGCTAGTCTCTCCATAGATAGATCTTGGTGACACGTAGGAAAATTTTGAATTTATGCTACGTTCCCCAACAAATAGACCGGCTTTTGAAGGGGGAATTTGTGTCCGTTCGCTTCTCGTTCGACGACGAGCACTGCACTTACAACCTGATGTGTTGCTGCAATGTATAATAGCATTGGTTCGCCAATGTTTGGCGCGACCAGGACTGGATTTGTTACCAGTATGGCTTTTATTTCGTCGAGTCCGGCCGTGGCTGCATCCGTCCATTTGAAGTGTTCGGTGCACCGAAGGAGGCGGTAAAGGGGTAGGGCCTTTTCTCCCAAGCGGGAGATAAAGCGGATTAGAGCCGCCACGCATCCGGTTAACTTTTGTATTTGTTTGAGGTCCTTTGGGATATCCAGTTGCGACAGAGCTCGGATCATGGATGGATTTGCTTCAATTCCTCTACCGGATACAATGAAGCCCAAGAGCTTTCCGGCTGGAATGCCGAAAACGCATTTTTTCGGGTTGAGCTTGATGCCGTATGTTCGGAGGTTATCAAATGTGAGCCTCAAGTCGTCTACTAGAGATTCAACATGTCTTGTTTTGACAACCACATCATCTACATATGCCTCCACTGTTTTGCCGATCTGGCTTGCCAGACATGTCTGAATCATGCGCTGATATGTTGCGCCGGCGTTTTTGAGCCCGAAGGGCATCGTGTTGAAGCAGAATGGGCCGTATGGTGTGATAAATGCCGTTGCGGCTTGGTCTGGTTCTGCCATCTTGATTTGATGGTAGCCGGAATATGCGTCGAGGAAACACAACAAATCGTGTCCTGCGGAAGCGTCGATAATTTGATCAATGCGGGGGAGGGGGAAGGGATCCTTTGGGCAAGCCTTGTTAAGGTCTTTAAAATCAACACACAGGCGCCAGGATTTGTCCTTCTTTGGTACCATCACCAGGTTTGCTAGCCAGTCCGGATGTTTTATATCTCTGATGAATCCGGCCTCCAATAGCTTTGCTAGCTCCTCTCCCATGGCCTGTCTCTTAGGTTCGGAAAAACGCCGAAGAGCCTATTTGACAGGTTTGAATCCTGTTTGGATATTTAAGCTGTGCTCGGCCAGCCTGTGTGGGATTCCTGGCATGTCTGAAGGGTGCCAGACGAAAATGTCCCAGTTCTCTCGTAGGAACTCTCGTAGTGCGGCGTCTACATCAGGGTTTAACTATGCCCCGATGGAAGCTGTTTTATTGGGGTCCGTTGGATGGACTTGGAATTTGACTATTTCGTCCACCGGTTTAAAGGAGGTGGACTTGGATCTTTTTTCGAGTACCACATCGTCCCTATTCACCATAGAGCGTAGCGCAGTCAGTTCCTTAGCCGCTAGGGCTTCGGATAGTGCCTCGAGGGCCAGTGCAGCTGTCTTGTTTTCGGCGCAGAGTGCTATGTCCGGATCACTAGCGAGAGTGATGATCCTGTTAGGCCCGGGTATCTTGAGCTTCATGTACCCGTAATGGGGTATTGCTTGGAAGATTGTAAACGCTTCCCGCCCTAGCAGAGCGTGATAACCGCTGCTGAACGGAGCCACATGGAACGTGACCTCTTCGGACCTGTAATTATCCGGCGTGCCGAACACCACATCTAGTGTGATTTTTCCTGTACAGCACGCTTCCCGACTGGGGATTATTCCTCTAAAGGTTGTGCTGCTTCGCTCAATGTGGTTCTAGTCTATTTCCATTTTTTGAAGGGTTTCCTCATAAATGAGGTTCAATCCGCTGCCGCCGTCCATGAGTACTGAGGGAGTCCTGGATTAGGGGGTGTTCGGGTAGCCAGACTATACCTTCAGCCGGACTCCAGGACTATGAAGATACAAGATTGAAGACTTCGTCCCGTGTCCGGATGGGACTTTCCTTGGCGTGGAAGGCAAGCTTGGCGATGCGGATATTCAAGATCTCCTACCATTGTAACCGACTCTGTGTAACCCTAACCCTATCCGGTGTCTATATAAACCGGAGGGTTGTAGTCCGTAGGCAATCAACTCCATATACAACAATCATACCATAGGCTAGCTTCTAGGGTTTAGCCTCCTTGTTCTCGTGGTAGATCTACTCTTGTACTACCCACATCATCAATATTAATCAAGCAAGACGTAGGGTTTTACCTCCATCAAGAAGGCCCGAACCTGGGTAAAACATCGTGTTCCCTGCCTCCTGTTACCATCCGGCCTAGACGCACAGTTCGGGACCCACTACCCGAGATCCGCCGGTTTTGACACCGACAAGTACCTTGGTAAGACGAAAGCCGTCCACTATTGGACTGAGGACCAATGCGGCTGGTGCTCGGGCTGTTCGGAATTTAGGTTCATCACTGGCGTTAAAGGTAATAGCCGTGTCACTCCATGGGTTTATTGTTGCTACTTGGTAGACTTCGGCAAGGCTGCGAAGTGTCCTTTTTCGCATATTATTTGATGCAAAAGTCTCGAAGACTGTTAATACCGTATTGGTGTCTCTGGGGTGGCTTTCTGTGGCCTCCAGAATTAGGAGATTTTCGCCAATTTTGGCCACCTGCCGGAGTATCCAACATGCTCTAAGGCTGTGAGTTGGTGTGGCGTCCTCTGTACTGTGAATTTTACAGGGTCCATTGAGCCATCCTTCCAGTATGGTTCCATGCCATGTAGAGGGTTTTTGCTTTTTAGTGCTTGACCCGGGTGTCTGGTGATGATGCACCCTTTTATTTCGGACTGGGTTTGTATTCAGGGCCGGATTGTCCCAAAATTTGATTTCAGTTTTCCAGGCGCTTTCCATCGCACAGTACTGTCGTACAATGGACGCCAAGTCAGCGAAGTGTGTAATATCACGACGACTTATGGCGTTGAGTATTCCCTTGTCCGTGCAATTATTGCAGAAGATTGAGATTGCGTCTTCCTCACGGCAGTCCCTTAGCCTGTTCTTAACCAGGAGGAATCTGGCCCAGTAATGATGTACTGTTTCATCGGGCTCTTGCCTGATTTTGGATAGATCGCTTATGTTGGGGTGCATGGGTGGAATTAAATCCGAAGCCTCACCCCATCTGAGGCTCAGAGGCCGAGGAATTTCCGAACTCGAAAATTTGGATTCCTGGATGTTGTCCAATGAATCCAGCCCAACGCCTGACTCTAGGTTCAGGTCTTGAGTGATATCCTCCCCTCCGCGGGTATCCGGCTTGCAGGGATCGGGAATCCGGACGTAGAGAGTCCTTACGATAGATGAAGGGTCACCGCGCTATCCCTCTACCACGGCAACATGATGGGTGACTTGGGGAGAGTTAATCTCTCTCAGATCGGGTTTAGGCCCAATCTGGTCGTAATTCGTAGCGACTCCCAGGGCGGCAAAGCGATCCAAGAGCTCGTTTATGGAGGAGAGCTCCATTGGATCTAACTGCTCGGCGAGTTCCGAGCTGACATGAAGATTGTTTTCGATGGCTTGAGAGGTCATCGTCGGCGCAGAAGCCGAATAGGCGGTCATAAGAAAACCACCTAGCCGGAGGGTTTGGCCGACAGCCAAAGCTCCCTTAGCAATGGTGCCGTCTTTAAAGACGGGGCGAGGCATCCTTCCTGATGGCGACGACACAGAGGAACTCTCAATGAAAGCACCAATGTCGGTGTCAAAACCGGCGGATCTCGGGTAGGGGGTCCCGAACTGTGCGTCTAGGCCGGATGGTAACAGGAGGCAAGGGACACGAAGTTTTACCCAGGTTTGGGACCTCTCGATGGAGGTAAAACCCTACGTCCTGCTTGATTAATATTGATGATATGGGTAGTACAAGAGTAGATCTACCACGAGATCGGAGAGGCTAAGCCCTAGAAGCTAGCCTATGGTATGATTGTTGTTGTGTATGTTGTCCTACGGACTAAAACCCTCCGGTTTATATAGACACCGGAGAGGGTTAGGGTTACACAAAGTCGGTTATAATGGTAGGAGATCTACATATCCGTATCGCCAAGCTTGCCTTCCATGCCAAGGAAAGTCCCTTCCGGACACGGGACGGAGTCTTCAATCTTGTATCTTCATAGTCCAGGAGTCCGGCTGAAGGTATAGTCTGGCCATCCGGACACCCCCTAATCCAGGACTCCCTCAGCCACCATGGCATCGTCGCAGCTTAACTGATAAAACTGCCGGTCTATCAGCTCCACGAATATAACCGAATCTTCTTCAAGTCCGGAGTCGAGGGCCCAGTCAGGGTCTTCTGGTTGTGGAGAAGGGCTGTTGACCTCCTTTATGGCTTTTCGCAGTTCCTGCCGCAAAGTGGCAAGGTGAATACTTACGACAAAGAATGCGGGAAAAATGGGAGCAGGGAGATATAACTTACCCAGCTTGGAGGATTGTACATGGAGAATCCATCCCGTGGCTTGATGCGGGTGAACTCCTCTTCCTCACCCTTGAACAATTCGGACAGAATTTTCGCTAAAGCGGCAGCATTGTCCGGACCCTTACGCCCGCAGCGGGTGGCGTCATCCGCCCCATTATAACACCACAAGGGGTTCCCATGATATTGAAGTGGTTGCACTCCCCGCATTTTGCAAATCGACATAACTTCGATTACTGTCAATCCTGATCGAGCCAGTGCTTTAATTCGGTTCATCAAATAGAGGACTTCTCCATTGTCTTCCACCTGGGGGCTCCGTGGGCGCCAACTTCGGCGTTTCTTCGGAGGAGTATTGTTGAACTCAGGAAGACCCCGCCGAACAGGGTCCGGAAGGGGAATGTCCTCCATATAAAACCATTCTGAAGGCCAGTCTTCGGATGACTTCTTTGGAGTACCGGACAGGTATCCGGTATCGGCGATGCGCCATATTTCGGCTCCGCCCACTTGATAAAGTGACTGTTGGAAATATGCCCTAGAGGCAATAATAAATTAGTGATTATTATTATATTTCCTTGTTCATGATAATCGTTTATTATCCATGCTAGAATTGTATTGATAGGAAACTCAGATACGTGTGTGGATACATAGACAACACCATGTCCCTAGTAAGCCTCTAGTTGACTAGCTCGTTAATCAATAGATGGTTACGGTTTCCTGACCATGGTCATTGGATGTCATTGATAACGGGATCACATCATTAGGAGAATGATGTGATGGACAAGACGCAATCCTAAGCCTAGCATAAAGATCGTGTAGTTCGTTCGCTAAAGATTTTCGAATGTCAAGTATCATTTCCTTAGACCATGAGATTGTGCAACTCCCGGATACCGTAGGAATACTTTGGGTGTGCCAAATGTCACAACGTAACTGGGTGGCTATAAAGGTACACTACAGGTATCTTCAAAAGTGTCTGTTGGGTTGGCACGAATCGAGACTGGGATTTGTCACTCCGTGTGACGGAGAGGTATCTCTGGGCCCACTCGGTAGGACATCATCATAATGTGCAGAATGTGATCAAGGAGTTGATCACGGGATGATGTGTTACGGAACGAGTAAAGAGACTTGCCGGTAACGATATTGAACAAGGTATTGGGATACCGACGATCGAATCTCGGGCAAGTATCGTACCGCTAGACAAAGGGAATTGTATACGGGATTGATTAAGTCCTTGACATCGCGGTTCATCTGATGAGATCATCGTGGAACATGTGGGAGCCAACATGGGTATCCAGATCCCGCTGTTGGTTATTGACCGGAGAGTCATCTCGGTCATGTCTGCATGTCTCCCGAACCCGTAGGGTCTACACACTTAAGGTTCGGTGACGCAAGGGTTATAGAGATATAAGTATGCGGTAACCCGAAAGTTGTTCGGAGTCCCGGATGAGATCCCGGACGTCATGAGGAGTTCCAGAATGGTCCGGAGGTAAAGAATTATATATAGGAAGTGCTATTTCGGCTATCGGGACAAGTTTCGGGGTCATCGGTATTGTACCGGGACCACCGGAAGTGTCCCGGGGGTCCATCGGGTGGGGCCACCTGCCCCGGGGGCCACATGGGCTGTAGGGGGTGCGCCTTGGACTACATGGGCCAAGGGCACCAGCCCCTAGAGGCCCATGCGCCAAAGGAACAAGAGGAGGGGAGAGTCCTAAAGGGGGAAGGCACCTCCGAGGTGCCTTGGGGAGGATGGACTCCTCCCCCCCTTGGCCGCACCCTTCCTTGGAGGAAGGGGCAAGGCTGCGCCCTCCCCCTCTCCCTTGGCCCTATATATAGTGGGGGGAAGGGAGGGCAACCATACCTAAGCCCCGGCGCCTCCCTCTCCCTCCCATGACACATCTCCCTCCTCCCGCAGCGCTTGGCGAAGCCCTGTTGGAATCCCGCTACTTCCACCACGCCGTCGTGCTGCTGGATCTCCATCAACCTCTCCTTCCCCCTTGCTGGATCAAGAAGGAGGAGACGTCGCTGCTCCGTACGTGTGTTGAATGCGGAGGTGCCGTCCGTTCGGCGCTAGGATCATCGGTGATTTGGATCACGACGAGTACGACTCCATCAACCCCGTTCTCTTGAACGCTTCCGCGCGCGATCTACAAGGGTATGTAGATCCACTCCTCCCTCGTTGCTAGATGACTCCATAAATAGATCTTGGTGACACGTAGGAAAATTTTGAATTTATGCTACGTTCCCCAACAGTGGCATCATGAGCTAGGTCTATGCGTAGTTTCTATGCACGAGTAGAACACAAAGTAGTTGTGGGCGTTGATTTTGTTCAATATGCTTACCGTTACTAGTCCAATCTTGATTCGGCGGCATTGTGGGATGAAGCGGCCCGGACCGACCTTACACATACTCTTACGTGAGACTGGTTCCACCGACTGACATGCACTAGTTGCATAAGGTGGCTAGCGGGTGTCTGTCTCTCCCACTTTAGTCGGATCGGATTCGATGAAAAGGGTCCTTATGAAGGGTAAATAGCAATTGGCATATCACGTTGTGGTTTTTGCGTAGGTAAGAGACGTTCTTGCTAGAAACCCATAGCAGCCACGTAAAACATGCAAACAACAATTAGAGGACGTCTAACTTGTTTTTGCAGGGTATGCTATGTGATGTGATATGGCCAAAAGGATGTGATGAATGATATATGTGATGTATGAGATTGATCAGGTTCTTTTAATAGGAATCACGACTTGCATGTCGATGAGTATGACAACCGGCAGGAGCCATAGGAGTTGTCTTAATTTATTTATGACCTGCGTGTCAACATATACGTCATGTAATTACTTTACTTTATTGCTAACCGTTAGCTGTAGTAGTAGAAGTAATAAGTTGGCGAGACAACTTCATGGAGACACAATGATTGAGATCATGATGATGGAGATCATGGTGTCATGCCAGTGACGATGATGATCATGGAGCCCCGAAGATGGAGATCAAAAGGAGCAATTTGATATTGGCCATATCATGTCACTATTTGATTGCATGTGATGTTTATCATGTTTATACATCTTATTTGCTTAGAACGACGGTAGTAAATAAGATGATCCCTCATTAAAATTTCAAGAAAGTGTTCCCCCTAACTGTGCACCGTTGCGAAAGTTCATCGTTTCGAAGCACCACATGATGATTGGGTGTGATAGATTCTTACGTTCACATACAACGGGTGTAAGACAGATTTACACACGCGAAACACTTAGGTTGACTTGACGAGCCTAGCATGTGTACAGACATGGCCTCGGAACACAGAAGACCGAAAGGTCGAGCATGAGTCGTATGGTAGATACGATCAACATGAAGATGTTCACCGATGTTGACTAGTCCGTCTCACGTGATGATCGGACACGGCCTAGTTGACTCGGATCATGTAATCACTTAGATGACTAGAGGGATGTCTATCTGAGTGGGAGTTCATAAGATGAACTTAATTATCCTGAACATAGTCAAAAGGTCTTCGCAAATTATGTCGTAGCTCGCGCTTCTGTTCTACTGTTTAGATATGTTCCTAGAGAAAATTTAGTTGAAAGTTGATAGTAGCAATTATGCGGACTAGGTCCGTAAACTGAGGATTGTCCTCATTGCTTCATAGAAGGCTTATGTCCTTAATGCACCACTCAGTGTGCTGAACCTCGAACGTTGTCTATGGATGTTGCAAACATCTGACATACACACTTTGATAACTACGTGATAGTTCAGTTAAACGGCTTAGAGTTGAGGCACCGAAGACGTTTTGAAACGTCGCGAAACATATGGGATGTTTCGAGGGCTGAAATTGGGATTTCAGGCTCGTGCCCACGTCCAGAGGTATAAGACCTCCGACGATTTTCTTAGCCTGCAAACTAAGGGAGAAAAGCTCAATTGTTGAGCTTGTGCTCAGATTGTCTGAGTACAACAATCATTTGTATCAAGTGGGAGTTGATCTTCCGGATAAGATAATGATGTTTCTCCGAAGTCATTACCAGCAAGCTGCTAGAGCTTCGTGATGAACTATAATATATCAGGGACATATATGATGATCCTTGAGATATTCGCGATGTTTGACACCACAAAAGTAGAAATCAAGAAGGAGCATCAATTGTTGATGGTTGGTGAAACCACTAGTTTCAAGAAGGGCAAGGGCAAGAAGGGATACTTCATGAAATGGCAATTCAGCTGCTGCTCTAGTGAAGAAACCAAAGGTTGAACCCAAACCCGAGACTAAGTGCTTCTGTAATAAGGGGAACAGCCACTGGAGCAGAATTACCCTAGATACTTGGTAGATTAGAAGGCTGGCAAGGTCGATAGAAGTATATTGGATATACATTGTGTTGATGTGTACTTTACTAGTACTCCTAGTAGCACCAGGGTATTAGATACCGATTTGGTTGCTAAGTGTTAGTAACTCGAAATAAAAGCTACGGAATAAACGGAGACTAGCTAAAGGTGAGCTGACGATATGTGTTGGAAGTGTTTCCAATGTTGATATGATCAAGCATCGCACGCTCCCTCTACCATCGAGATTGGTGTTTGTGTTGAGCATAGACATGATTGGATTATGTCTATCGCAATACGGTTATTCATTTAAGGAGAATAATGGTTACTCTGTTTATTTGAATAATAACTTCAATGGTCTTGCACCTGAAATGAATGGTTTATTGAATCTCGATCGTAGTGATACACATGTTCATGCCAAAAGATATAAGATAGTAATGATAGTACCACCTACTTATGGCACTGCCACGTAAGTCATATCGGTATAAAACGCATGAAGAAGCTCCATGTTGATGGATCTTTGGGCTCACTCGTTTTTTGAAAAGTTTGAGACATGCGAACCATGTCTATTGGTGTATATGCATGAAGAAACTCCATGCAAGTGGACCGTTTGGACTCACTTGATTTTGAATCACTTGAGACATGCAAATCATACCACATGGGCAAGATGACTGAAAGCCTCGTTTTCAGTAAAATGGAACTAGAAAGCAACTTGTTGGAAGTAATACATTTTGATGTGCGCAGTCCAATGAGTGCCGAGGCATGTAGTGGATATCGTTATGTTCTTACTTCACAGATGATTTGAGTAGATGTTGAGTATATTTACTTGATGAATCACGAGTCTGAATTATTGAAAGGTTCAAGTAATTTCAGGGTGAAGTTGAAAGATCGTCGTGACAAGAGGATAAAAGATCTATGATATGATCATAGAGATGAATATCTGAATTACGAGTTTGGCACAGAATTAAGACATTGTGGAAATTGTTTCACAACTAATACAGCCTGGAACACCATAGTGTGATGGTGTGTCCGAACATCATAACTACACCCTATTGGATATGATGCATACCATGATGTCTCTTATCAATTACCACGATAGTTTATGGGTTAGGCATTAGAGACAACCACATTCACTTTAAATAGGGCACCACGTAATTCCGATGAGATGACACCGTATGAACTATGGTTTAGAGAAACCTAAGCTGTCATTTCTTAAAAGTTTGGGGCTGCGACGCTTATGTGAAAAGGTTTCAGGCTGATAAGCTCGAACCCAAAGCGGATAAATGCATCTTCATAGGACACCCAAAACAGTTGGGTATACCTCCTGTCTCAGATCCGAAAGCAATAAGGGATTGTTTCTAGAATCGGGTCCTTTCTCGAGGAAAAGTTTCTCTCGAAAGAATTGAGAGGGAGGATGGTGGAGACTTGATGAGGTTATTGAACCGTCTCTTCAACTAGTGTGTGACAGGGCACAGGGAGTTGTTCCTGTGGCACCTACACCAATTGAAGTGGAAGCTTATGATAGTGATCATGAAACTTCAGATCAAGTCACTACCAAACCTCGTGGGATGACAAGGATGCGTACTTCAGAGTGGTACGTAGTCCTGTCTTGGAAGTCATGTTGCTAGACAACAATGAACCAACGAGCTATGGAGAAGCGGTGGTGGGCCTGGATTCCGATAAATGGCTCGAGGCCATAAAATCCGAGAAAGGATCCATGTATGAAAACAAAGTGTAGACTTTGGAAGAACTACTTGATGGTCGTAAGACTGTTAGGTACATATGGATTTTAAAAGGAAGACGGACAATGATGGTAAGTATCACCATTAAGAAAGCTCGACTTGTCATTAAGATGTTTTCCGACAAGTTCAAGGAGTTGACTACGATGAGACTTTCTCACTCGTAGCGATGCTAAGAGTCTGTTGGAATTATGTTAGCGATTACTGCATTATTTATGAAATCTTGCAGATAGGATGTCAAAACATTGTTTCCTCGACGATTTTCTTGAAGAAAGGTTGTATGTGATACAACCGGAAGGTTTTGTCAATCCTGAAAGATGCTAATAAGTATGCAAAGCTCCAGCAATCCTTCTAAGGACTGGAGTAAGCATCTCGGAGTTGGAATGTATGCTTTGATGAGATGATCAAAGATTTTGGGTGTATACAAAGTTTATGAGAAACTTGTATTTCCAAAGAAGTGAGTGGGAGCACTATAGAATTACTGATGAGTATGTGTTGTTAACATGTTGTTGATCGGAAATGATGTAGAATTTCTAGAAAGCATGCAGAGTTATTTGAAAAGTTTTTTTCAATGGAAAGCCTGGATTAAGCTACTTGAACGTTGAGCATCAAGATCTACAAGGATAGATCAAAACGCTTAATGGTACTTTCAAATGAGCACATACCTTGACATGATCTTGAAGGTGTTCAAGATGGATCAGTCAAAGAAGGAGTTCTTGCCTGAGCTGTAAGTTATGAAGTTAAGACTTAAAGCTCGACCACGGCAGAATAGAGAGAAAGGACGAAGGTCGTCCCCTATGCTTAAGACGTAGGCTCTACAGTATGCTATGCTGTGTACCGCACCTGAAGTGTGCCTTGCCATGAGTCAGTCAAGGGGTACAAGAGTGATCCAATGATGGATCACAGGACAGCGGTCAAAGTTATCCTTAGTAACTAGTGGACTAAGGAATTTTCTCAATTATGGAGGTGGTAAAAGAGTTCGTCGTAAAGGGTTACGCCGATGCAAACTTTGACACTAATCCAGATTATTCTGGGTAGTAAACTGGATTCGTATAGTAGAACAGTTATTTGGAATAGCTCCAAATGTGGCGTAGTAGCTGCATCTACAAGATGACATAGAGATTTGCGAAGTACATACGGATCTGAATGTTGCAGACCTGTTGACTAAAACCTCTCTCACAAGCAAAACATGATCAAACCCAGAACTCATTGAGTCTTAATCACATGATGATGTGAACTAGTTTAGTGACACTAGTAAACTCTTTGGATGTTGGTCACATGGCGATGTGACCTGTGAGTGTTAATCACATGACGATGTGAACTAGATTATTGACTCTAGTGCAAGTGGGAGACTGTTGGAAATATGCCCTAGAGGCAATAATAAATTAGTGATTATTATTATATTTCCTTGTTCATGATAATCGTTTATTATCCATGCTAGAATTGTATTGATAGGAAACTCAGATACATGTGTGGATACATAGACAACACCATGTCCCTAGTAAGCCTCTAGTTGACTAGCTCGTTAATCAATAGATGGTTACGGTTTCCTGACCATGGACATTGGATGTCATTGATAACGGGATCACATCATTAGGAGAATGATGTGATGGACAAGACCCAATCCTAAGCCTAGCACAAAGATCATGTAGTTCGTTCGCTAAAGCTTTTCTAATGTCAAGTATCATTTCCTTAGACCATGAGATTGTGCAACTCCCGGATACCGTAGGAATACTTTGGGTGTGCCAAACGTCACAATGTAACTGGGTGGCTATAAAGGTACACTACAGGTATCTCCGAAAGTGTCTGTTGGGTTGGCACGAATCGAGACTGGGATTTGTCACTCCGTGTGACGGAGAGGTATCTCTGGGCCCACTCGGTAGGACATCATCATAATGTGCACAATGTGATCAAGGAGTTGATCATGGGATGATGTGTTACGGAACGAGTAAAGAGACTTGCCGGTAACGAGATTGAACAAGGTATCGGGATACCGACGATCGAATCTCGGGCAAGTATCGTACCGCTAGACAAAGGGAATTGTATACGGGATTGATTAAGTCCTTGACATTGTGGTTCATCCGATGAGATCATCGTGGAACATGTGGGAGCCAACATGGGTATCCAGATCCCGCTGTTGGTTATTGACCGGAGAGTCATCTCGGTCATGTCTGCATGTCTCCCAAACCCGTAGGGTCTACACACTTAAGGTTCGGTGACGCTAGGGTTATAGAGATATAAGTATGCGGTAACCCGAAAGTTGTTCGGAGTCCCGGATGAGATCCCGGACGTCACGAGGAGTTCCGGAATGGTCCGGAGGTAAAGAATTATATATAGGAAGTGCTATTTCGGCTATCGGGACAAGTTTCGGGGTCATCGGTATTGTACCGGGACCACCGGAAGGGTCCCGGGGTCCACTGGGTGGGGCCACCTGCCCCGGGGGCCACATGGGCTGTAGGGGGTGCGCCTTGGCCTACATGGGCCAAGGGAACCAGCCCCTAGAGGCCCATGCGCCAAAGGGACAAGAGGATGGGAGAGTCCTAAAGGGGGAAGGCACCTCTGAGGTGCCTTGGGGAGGATGGACTCCTCCCCCCTTGGCCGCACCCTTCCTTGGAGGAAGGGGCAAGGCTGCACCCTCCCCCTCTCCCTTGGCCCTATATATAGTGGGGGAAGGGAGGGCAACCATACCTAAGCCCTGGCGCCTCCCTCTCCCTCCCATGACACATCTCCCTCCTCCCGCAGCGCTTGGCGAAGCCCTGTTGGAATCCCGCTACTTCCACCACGCCGTCGTGCTGCTGGATCTCCATCAACCTCTCCTTCCCCCTTGCTGGATCAAGAAGGAGGAGACGTCGCTGCTCCGTACGTGTGTTGAACATGGAGGTGCCGTCCGTTCGGCGCTAGGATCATCGGTGATTTGGATCACGACGAGTACGACTCCATCAACCCCGTTCTCTTGAACGCTTCCGCGCGCGATCTACAAGGATATGTAGATCCACTCCTCCCTCGTTGCTAGATGACTCCATAAATAGATCTTGGTGACACGTAGGAAAATTTTGAATTTATGCTATGTTCCCCAACAGTGACCCCCTCTGTGTGTGAGGGACGAGGCAAAATAGCCTTTTCCACAGCTCGAAGTGAGCCTCGCAACCGAGGAACAACTCGCAGAGAGCCACATAGCCGGCGATATGTAGGATGGAGGTGGGGGTGAAATTGTGTAATTGGAGGCCGTAGAACTCCAGGAGCCCGCGGAGGAACGGATGAATTGGAAATCCGAGTCCCCTTAATAGATAGGGAACAAGGCAGACCCGTTCCCCCATAGAGGGATTGGGAAAGCTCTCCGCTTGCTCCGCGCCATTATAGGTGGCAAGCCCGGCTCGAATGGGCACCATGTACGCCATAGGGAGAAATCCCTTAGTCTGCAGTTCGACTAAATGACTGTGTGGGACTGAACACCTCTCCCAATCACCGGGCTTAGGGCTTCGGGGGCGGGAGGAGGAGTTGCAGAGGTCGGCCATGCTGGAATGGATCTTTCCGGAACGCACTCTGATGGACTCTCGCTGGGGGAGGATCGTATGGATCGGATCTAAGGATCCCCATCCATTTAATAGACAATTTATTTATCTGGCTAGGGGGGCGAATGTAAAAACACCCTGGCGCCTCGTATTCATTCGACGCGTGGGAGAAAGCCCTTATTGGGCACATAAGCCAAGAGGTCCAAACATTTATGAGACCGGACCCTGCTTTACAAACGTTCGAAAGATGGAGAAGAACCCGCCTTGCAATGCCGAAGACAATACTGCGCGCCGAACTCATCGTCATTGAAGCCTGGTTCGGGGGCTACTGAGGGAGTCTTGGATTAGGGGGTATCCGGACAGCCGTATTATATCCTTTGGCCGGACAGCTGGACTATGAAGATACAAGATTGAAGACTTCGTCTCGTGTTCAGATGGGACTCTACTTGGCGTGGAAGGTAAGCTAGGCAATACGGATATGTATATCTCCTCCTTTGTAACCGACCTTGTGTAACCTTAGCCCCCTCCGGTGTCTATATAAACCAGAGGGTTTTAGTCCGTAGGACAACATACAATCATACCATAGGCTAGCTTCTAGGGTTTAGCCTCTCCGATCTCGTGGTAGATCAACTCTTGTAATACTCATATCATCAAGAATAAATCAAGCAGGACGTAGGGTTTTACCTCCATCAAGAGGGCCCGAACCTGGGTAAAACATCATGTTCCCTGCCTCCTGTTACCATCCGCCTTAGACGCACAGTTCGGGACCCCCTACCCGAGATCCGCCTGTTTTGACACTGACACTAGGTAATTCTTCTTCATGGTGTTGTCTACTAAATTTAGAAAAATTAAATTCATGAGTCATATCATCTAAACCGATAGTAACAACATCTCTTTTGCAATCTATGGTAGCATTAACAGTATTTAAGAAGGGTCTACCAAATATAATGGGACAAAAGTTATCTTGTGGGGAACCAAGAACAAGAAAATCAGCAGGATATTTAGTTTTTCCCACACAAGACTTCAACATCTCTAACAATTCCCATTGGTGAAATAGTATCTCTATTGGCAATTTTAATTGTGACATCAATATCTTCCATCTCAGTAGGTGCAATATCATGCATAACTTCTTTGTATACGGAATAAGGTATTGCACTAGCACTAGCACCCATATCACATAAGCCATGATAACAATGATCTCCTATTTTAACAGAAATAACAGGCATGCCTACCACAGGTCTAGGTTTATCTTTATCATGGGGTTTAGCAATTCTAGCAGTTTCATCACAGAAATAAATAACATGCCCATCTATATTAACAGACAAGAGATCTTTAACAATAACAATATTAGGTTCAACTTTAACTTGCTCAGGAGGTGTATATGTTTTAATATTGCTTTTACGAACCACGGTTGGAGCTTTAGCATGATCTTTTATCCTAACAGGGAAAGGTGGTTTCTCAACATAAGAAGTAGGAACAATAGGCTCATTATAAGTGATAGTCTTTTCTTCAACTTTAATAGGTGCAGCTACTTTTACTTCTATGGGAGGATGATATTTAAACCACTTCTCCTTGGGGAGATCAACATAAGTAGCAAAAGATTCACAGAAAGAAGCTACTATCTCAAGAGTCAAGTCCATATTTAGTGCTAAATTTATGAAAAACATCAATATCCATAAAAGATTTAACACAATCAAAACTAGGTGTCATACCTGACTCCTTATCATTGTCGAGGTCCCAATCTTCAGAGTTGCGTTTAATTCTTTCCAATAAATCCCATTTGAATTCAATAGTCTTCATCATAAAAGAGCCAGCACAAGAAGTACCAAGCATGGTTCGATTGTTACCAGAAAGCCGAGCATAAATTTTTTGAATAATCATTTCTCTTGAGAGCTCATGATTGGGGCATGAATATAACATTGATTTAAGCCTCCCCCAAGCTTGAGCGATGCTTTCTCCTTCGCGAGGCCAAAAATTATATATATAATTGCGATCATGATGAACAACATGCATAGGATAAAACTTTTGATGAAATTCCAATTTCAATCGTTTGTAATTCCAAGACCCCATATCATCACATAGCCTATACCATGTCGATGCATCTCCCCTCAAAGATAAAGGGAAGACCTTCTTCTTAACAACATCTCTGGGTACACCTGCAAGCTTAAATAATCCACAAACTTCATCCACATATATCAGATGTTCATCAGGATGTTTTGTTCCATCTCCTAAAAAAGGATTAGCTAGCAGTTTTTCTATCATACCCGAAGGAACTTCAAAGCAAGCATTTTCATTTTCATTTTCATTTTCAGTAGGTTCAGTAGGTTGAGGAGCAACTCTTTGCTCTACTGGTCGGGGTGAAGATACCCCGAACAAGCCCCTCAGAGGATTACTTTCCATGGTAACAAGTGACAGTAAATTTCAGCACACTATATAATTTTTCCTTACCAAATTCCACCTACCAAAGGCGCTTCACTCCCTAGCAACGACGCCAGAAAAGAGTCTTGATGACCCACAAGTATAGGGGATCTATCATAGTCCTTTTGATAAGTAAGAGTGTCGAACCCGACGAGGAGCAGAAGGAAATGATAAGCGGTTTCCAGCAAGGTATTCTCTGCAAGTACTGAAATAAGTGGTAGCAGATAGTTTTGTGATAAGATAATTTGTAACGAGCAACAAGTAACAAAAGTAAATAAGGTGCAGCAAGGTGGCCCAATCCTTTTTGTAGCAAAGGACAAGCCTGGACAAACTCTTATATGATGTAAAGCGCTCCCGAGGACACATGGGAATATCGTCAAGCTAGTTTTCATCACGTTCATATGATTCGCGTTCGGTACTTTGATAATTTGGTATGTGGGTGGACCGGTGCTTGGGTACTGCCCTTACTTGGACAAACATCCCACTTATGATTAACCTCTATTGCAAGCATCCGCAACTACAACAAAAGTATTAATTTAAACCTAACCATAGCATGAAACATATGGATCCAAATCAGCCCCTTTACGAAGCAACACATAAACTAGGGTTTAAGCTTCTGTCACTCTAGCAACCCATCATCTACTTATTACTTCCCAATGCCTTCCTCTAGGCCCAATAATGGTGAAGTGTCATGTAGTTGATGTTCACATAACACCACTAGAGGAGAGACAACATACATCTCATCAAAATATCGAACGATACCAAATTACATGACTACTAATAGCAAGACTTCTCCCATGTCCTCAAGAACAAAAGTAACTACTCACAAAGCATAAACATGTTCATAATCAGAGGGGTATTAATATGCATATAGGATCTGAACATATGATCTTCCACCAATTGAACCAACTAACATCAACTACAAGGAGTAATTAACACTACTAGCAACATACTAGCACCAATCCCGGACTTGGAGACAAGAATTGGATACAAGAGATGAACTAGGGTTTTGAGATGAGATTGTGCTGATGAAGATGTTGATGGAGATTGCCCTCTCCCGATGAGAGGAGCGTTGGTGATGACGATGGCGATGATTTCCCCCTCCGGGAGGGAAGTTTCCCTGGCAGAACAGCTCCGCCAGAGCCCTAGATTGGTTCCGCCAAGGTTCCTCCTTGTGGCGGCGGAGTTTCATCCGAGAAGATGGCTTATGATTTTTTCCCATCGAAAGACTCCATATAGCAGAAGGTGGCCACCGAAGGGCCACCAGGGGGCCCACGAGATTGGGCGGCACGCCCAAGGGGGTAGGGCACGCCCCCACCCTCGTGTGCAGGGTGTGGCCCCCTTGGTGAAGTTCTTGCTCTCAGTATTTTTTATATATTTGGAAAATGTCTTTCGTGGAGTTTCAGGACTTTTGGAGCTGTGCAGAGTAGGTCTCTAATATTTGCTCCTTTTCCAGCCCAGAATCCCAACTGTCGGCATTCTCCTCTTTATGTAAACCTTGTAAAATAAGAGAGAATAGGCATAAGTATTGTGACATAATGTGTAATAACAGCCCATAATGCAGTAAATATCGATATAAAAGCATGATGCAAAATGGACGTATCACGAACTAGCTCCGTGATCTGAGGATTATCCTCATTGCTGCACAGAAGAATTATGTCCTTGATGCACCGCTAGGTGACGAACCTATTGCAGGAGCAGATGCGGACGTTATGAATGTTTGGCAAGCTCGGTATGATGACTACTTGATAGTTTAGTGCACCATGCTTTACGGCTTAGAGCTGGGACTTCAAAAACATTTTGAACGCCATGGAGCATATAAGATGTTCTAAGAGCTGAAATTGGTATTTCAGACTCATGCCCGAGTCAAGAGGTGTGAGACCTCTGACAAGTACTTTGCCTACAAGATGGAGGAGAATAGCTCAGCTAGTGAGCATGTGCTCAGAATGTCTGATTACTACAATCACTTGAATCAAGTGGGAGTTAATCTTCTAGATGAGTTAATGATTGACATAGTTCTCTAGTCATTATCACCAAGTTACTAGAACTTCGTGATGAACTATAATATGCAAGGGACGGAAACTATTCCCAAGCTCTTCGCGATGCTGAAATTGGCGAAGGTAGAAATCAAGAAAAAGCATCAAGTGTTGATGGTTGAAAAGACCACTAGTTTCAAGTAAAAGGGCAAGGAAAGAAAGGGAACTTCAAGAAGAATGGAAAGCAAGTTGCCACTCCCGTGAAGAAGCCCAAAGCTAGACCGAAGCCTGAAACTGAGTGCTTCTACTTCAAAGGGAATGGTCACTGGAAGCGGAACTACCCCAAATACTTGGCAGATAAGAAGGATGGCAAAGTGAACAAAAGTATATTTGATATACATGTTATTGATGTGTACTTTACTAGTGTTCATAGTGACCCCAAGGTATTTGATACCGGTTCAATTACTAAGATTAGTAACTCGAAAAAGGAGTTGCAAAATGAACAGAGACTAATTAAGGGCAAGGTGACGATGTGTGTTGGAAATGATTCCAAGGTTGATAAGATCACCATCGCACACTCCTTTTACCTTCGGGATTAGTGTTGAACCTGAAATAAATGTTATTTGGTGTTTGCGTTGAGCATGAATATGATTGGATCGTGTTTATTGCAATATGATTATTCATTTAAGTCAAAGAATAATTGTTGTTCTGTTTACATGAATAAAACCTTCTATGGTCATACACTTAATATAAATGATTTATTGAATCTCGATCATAGTGATACACATATTCGTAATATTGATGCCAAGAGATGCAAAGTTGATAATGATAGTGCAACATACTTGTGGCACTGCCGTTTAGGTCAGATTGGTGTAAAGCACATGATGAAACTCCATGCGGATGGACTTTTGGAATCACCTGATTATGAATCATTCGATGCTTGCAAACCATGCCTCATGGGCAAGATGACTAAGACTCCGTTCTCCGGAACAATGGAGCGAGCCACTGACTTATTGGAAATAATACATACCGATGTATGCGGTCCGATGAGTGTTGAGGCTCGCGGCGGGTATCGTTATTTAATGACCTTCACAGATGATTTGAGCAGATATGAGTATATCTACTTAATGAAACACAAGTCTGAAACGTTTGAAAAGTTCAAAGAATTTTAGAGTGAAGTGGAGAATCATCATAACAAGAAAATAAAGTTTCTATGATCTGATAGCAGAAATGAAATATTTGAATTACGAGTTTGGCCTTCAATTGAAACAATGTCGAATAGTTTCGCAACTCACGCCACCTGGAACACCACAGCTTAATGGTGTGTCTGAACGTCATAACCGTACTTTATTAGATATGGTGCGATCTATGATGTTTCTTACCGATTTACCACTATCGTTTTGGGGTTATGCATTAAAGACAGCTGCATTCATGTTAAATAGGGCACTCTAAAAATCCCTTGAGATGACACCATATGAACTGTGGTTTAGCAAGAAACCTAAGCTGTCATTTCTTAAAGTTTGGGGTTGTGATGCTTATATGAAAAAAGTTTCAGCCTGATAAGCTTAAACCCAAATCGGAGAAGTGCGTCTTCATAGGATACCCAAAAGAAACTATTGGGTACACCTTCTATCACAGATCCGAAGGCAAGATCTTTGTTGATTAAAATGAATCCTTTCTAGAGAAGGAGTTTCTCTCGAAAGAAGTGAGTGGGAGGAAAGTAGAACTTGATGAGGTAATTTTACCTCTCCCGAATTGGAAAGTAGTTCATCATAGAAATTGGTTCCAGTGATGCCTACACCAATTAGTGAGGAAGTTAATGATGATGATCATCAAACTTTGGATCAAGTTACTACCGAACCTCGTAGGTTAACCAGAGTACGTTCCGCACCAGAGTGGTACTATAATCCTGTTCTGGAGGTCATGTTACTTGACCATGACGAACCTACGAACTATGAGGAAGCGATGATGAGCCCAGATTCCGCAAAATGGCTTGAGGCCATGAAATCTGAGATGGGATCCATGTATAAAGAACAAAGTATGGACTTTGATTGACTTGCCCGATGATCGGCGAGCTATTGAGAATAAATGGATCTTCAAGAGGAAGAAGGACGCTGATAGTAGTGTTACTATCTACAAAGCTCGAATAGTCACAAAAGGTTTTTGACAAGTTCAAGGTGTTGACTATGATGAGATTTTTCTCACTCGTATCGATGCTTAAAAGTCTGTCCGAATCATGTTAGCAGTTGCCACAGTTTATGAAATCTGGCAAATGGATATCAAAACTACATTCCTTAATGGATTTATTAAAAAAAGAGTTGTATATGATGCAACCAGAAGGTTTTGTCAATCCTAAAGATGCTAACAAAGTGTGCAAGCTCCAGCGATCCATCTATGGATTGGTGCAAGCATCTCGAAGTTGGAATATGCGCTTTGATGAGTCGATCAAAGCATATAGTTTTATACAGACTTTTGGAGAAGCCTGTATTTACAAGAAAGTGAGTGGGAGCTCTGTAGCATTTCTGATATTATATGTGGATGACATATTATTGATCAGAAATGATACTGAATTTCTGGATAGCATAAAAGGATACTTGAATAAGAGTTTTTTAATGAAAGACCTCGGTAAAGATGCTTACATATTAGGCATCAAGATCTATAGAGATAGATCAAGACGCTTGATAAATTTTTCAATGAGTACATACCTTGACAAGTTTTTGAAGTAGTTCAAAATGGAACAGTCAAAGAAGGAGTTCTTGACTGTGTTGCAAGGTGTGAAGTTGAGTAAAGACTCAAAACCCGACCACAGAAGAAAATAGAAAGAGAATGAAAAGGTCATTCCCTATGCCTCAGTCATAGGTTCTATAAAGTATGCTATGCTGTGTACCAGACCTATTGTATACCTTAGCATGATTCTGGCAAGGGAGTAGAATAGTAATCTAGGAGTAGATCACTGGACATCGGTCAAAATTATCCTTAGAGGACTAAGGAAATATTTCTCGGTTATGGAGGTGATAAAAGAGTTCGTCATAAAGAGTTACGTCAATGCAAGCTTTTGACACCGATCTAGATGACTCTCAGTCTCGATCTAGATACATATTGAAAGTGAGACCAATTAGCTAGAGTAGCCCCGTGTAGAGTATTGTAGACATAGAAATTTGCAAAATATATACGGATCTAAATATTGCAGACCCATAGACTAAACTTCTCTCACAAGAAAAACATGATCACTCTTTGGGTGTTAATCACATAGCGATGTGAACTAGATTATTGACTATAGTAAACCCTTTGGGTATTAGTCACATGGAGATGTGAACTAATCACATAAAGATGTGAACTATTGGTGATAATCACATGACAATGTGAACTAGATTACTGACTCTAGTGCAAGTGGGAGACTGAAGGAAATATGCCCTAGAGGCAATAATAAAGTTATTATTTATTTCCTTATATCATGATAAATGTTTATTATTCATGCTAAAATTGTATTAACCGGAAACTTAGTACATGTGTGAATACATAGACAAATAGAGTGTCCCTAGTATGCCTCTACTTGACTAGCTCGTTAATTAAAGATGGTTAAGTTTACTAGCCATGGACATGTGTTGTCATTTGATGAACGAGATCACATCATTAGAGAATGATGTGATGGACTAGACCCATCCGTTATCTTAGCACTATGATCATTTAGTTTATTGCTATTGCTTTCTCCATAACTTATACATGTTCCTATAACTATGAGATTATGCAACTCCCGAATACCGGAGGAACACTTAGTGTGCTATAAAAGGTCAAAACGTAACTAGGTGACTATAAAGATGCTCTACAGGTGTCTCCGATGGTGTTTGTTGAGTTGGCATAGATCAAGATTAGGATTTTTCACTGCGTGTATCGGAGAGGTATCTCTGGGCCCTCTCAGTAATGCACATCACTATAAGCCTTGTAAGCAATGTGACTAATGAGTTACTTACGTGATGTTGCATTATGGAAAGAGTAAAGAGACTTGCCGGTAACGAGATTGAACTAGGTATTGAGATACCGACGATCGAATCTCGGGCAAGTAACATACCGATGACAAAAGGAACAACATATGTTGTTATGCGGTTTGACCGATAAAGATCTTCGTAGAATATGTAGGAACCAATATGAGCATCCAGGTTCTGCTATTGGTTATTGACTGGAGATGAGTCTCAGTCATGTCTACACAGTTCTCGAACCCATAGGGTCCACACGCTTAACGTTCAATGACGATCAGTATTATGAGTTTATGTGTTTTGATGTACCGAAGGCATTTTAGAGTCCTGCATGTGATCATGGACATGACGAGGAGTCTCGAAATGGTCGAGACATAAAGATTGATATATTGGAAGGCTATGTTTGGACACCGGAATGGTTCCGGATGAGTTCGGGCATTTTCCGGAGTATCGGGAGGTTACCGGAAGCCCCCGGGGAGTCAATGGGCCTTATTGGGCCTTAGTGGAAGAGAGGAGAAGGCAGCCAGGTGGAGGGCGCCCCCAATCCCAATCTGAATTAGGGTGGGTGCCGGCCCCTCTTTCCTTCTCTCCCTCTCCCTTTTCCTTCTTCTCCTACTCCAACTAGGAAGGGGGGAAACCTACTCCTACTGGGAGTAGGGCTCTCCCCCCCTTGGGCGCGCCCTATGAGGGCCGGACCTCTCCTCCTCCCCCCTTTTATATACGGGGGAAGGGGGCACCCCATAGACACACAAGTTGATTGTTTAGCTGTGTGCGGTGCCCCCTCCATAGAATTCCACCTCGGTCATATTGTTGTAGTGCTTAGGCAAAGCCCTGCGTCGGTAACTTCATCATCACCGCCATCACGCCCTTGTGCTGACGAAACTCTCCCTCAGCCTCAATTGGATCAAGAATACGAGGGACGTCACCGAGCTGAACGTGTGCAGATCACTGAGGTGTTGTGCATTCGGTACTTGATCGGTTGGATTGCGAAGATGTTCGACTACATCAACCGTGTTACTTAACGCTTCCGCTTTCGGTCTACAAGGGTACGTAGACACACTCTCCCCTCTCGTTGCTATGCATCACCTAGATGGATCTTGCATGTGCGTAGGATTTTTTTTGAAATTACTGCGTTCCCCAACAAGATACACAATTCTTAACTAGTTGCACAAATTCCCCCACAAAAACCATTTGTCTCATTGTCCCCTCAAAAAAATACCAATCAATGCGATTGTATGATTTTCTCATATCCAACTTGAGTGCCATGTACACCTCATTTCCTTTTTGCTTCCTTTTCATGAATTGTGTCATTTCATAGTCAAGGTTGTGTTATCTGATATCAAACATCCGGGTACAAAGGCACTCTGGTTCGCCGAGATTATCTCATCCCAAATTAGTTTCAGTCGGTTTTCAATGACCTTGAACATGAGCTTGTACACCATGTTGCAGAGGCTAATAGGGAGAAAATCTTTTTATCCGATCTGGGTTTCGAACCTTCATGCTGAGCACTGCAATTGTTTTGTTCCATCCCTTTGGTATACTGTCGTCTCCCAACACATGCAAGACTTCGTGCACCACATCATCATTTACCATGTTCCAAAACCTCTTGTAGAACACTCCTGGCATATCATCCACCCCTGGGGCCTTTAGGTATACCATATCATCAAGTTCTTTCCACTTCCATGATAGTGTACTCTTTGCATAGAAGATTATTCATTTGTGGTGTCACCCGAGGTGCCACGATCTCCCAAACATGCCTCATATTGGTACCTACCATGGGGGGTAAAAAGGAAAGAAGTGGTTAGTAATAAGGACCTTCAAGACCTCTGCGCCCTGCACCTCCACTCCATCATCACCCTTGATTTTATCAATTCGGTTCCTTCTTTCATGTTCGGAAGCAGACTTGTGGAAGTAATTTGTATTTCTGTCTCCTTTTACTAACCATGTAATGTGTGTGTAGCTTCTGGAAAATACCTAGTTGTTCTTCCAATCGACCCAGCTTGAAACGTGTCACATGTTCCTTTCGGATAGTTGATTCCGAGAGGTTGTCCCGCCTACGTTGTTCTAACTTGCCTCGAAGCATTTTTATGTGTTTCTGCAGGTCACCTAGGACTTCTCTGCTCCATACATGCATCTCCCTAAACATCGATCTGATATGTTGAGCCACTGAATGCCCCATCACCTCCTGCCTTGGTCCAAGCATCCACAACTATACTCTCACAATCATCTTCAAGAAGCCATTTGGCCTCGAACCTTTTGTTCATGTTGTATGGGCGCGGCCTCAGTTTCTTATGTGCACCATGGACTGCCAAGATGACTGGTCTATGGTCTGAGTGCTCGGGACAACCATTTACAACTTTGTATCCAGGAAAATGGGCACACCAATCAGTATTTTCCACCACTCGATCGAGTCGTTCATGGGTATAACCACCAATACGGTAATTATTATTGCACCATGTGAAGGTATCTCCCTCAAAACCAAGATCATTCAGATTACAAGAATTCAAAGCATCATGAAAACATTGCATAAACTTTTGTGATCTAGGTGGCCCTCCTTGCTTCTCGAAACTATAGATTTTTGTTGAAATCACCAATTCAAAACCAAGGCAGCTTTTCTTGATGATGAAGAGTGTCGTGGAATTGTCACGGCAGATGTCCTAGTGTGAGGACTTAGTCGTGAGGCCAACGCATCTATGCGGTAGCTTGAAGGGGTTGATCGGAATCGAGAGACGCAACACGCAAGACAAAGATTTAGACATCTTCGGGCCCCGGGGAACATCATCCAGTAATAGCCCTACATGTTGTTTGTGGCTAGGTCTCATTATGCTTATGAGGGAGTCGCCGTATAAGCTGGCTCTCCTTGTTGTGTCTACCCCTAGAGATTATTTCCTGTCCCTCTTGGGGTGCCCTTCCCCTCCTTATATATGTTGAAGGGGCGGGTTACATGACTAGTCCTAGTAGGATTAGGATTACTCTATTACAAGTGGAGTCCTAGTCTTGCTTCCTTTGTAGGAGAATATTCTTTATGCCTTTCCTCTTAAGCCAGCCCACCATAACATGAGTCGGCCTTCTGGGCCTTGGGACTAGTCCTTTATATGACCCGCCGTCGAGGCCATCAGTGAGTCACCAAGCTCGTGAGTCATCAAACCAGTAAGCCGCCAGACCCGTGAGTTGCCAGTCCTCTAGCGGGTTATCAATGAAATGCCAAGTTCGGCCGGGTCATATATCCGGCCGGGTCATACCGCGGGGTATATCCCCGACATTAGCCCCCAGTTTAATTTGGATTTATCCATGTTAAACTGATCCTGCAATATAACTCAAGAACAAATTTGATAGGTTGTGCTCTGGGTTAAATATTCTTGTAAGCCAGCACCTGAACATCCTTAAGTCCTTGTCATTTCCTTCTTCTAGAAAATCCGGGTGAATAGACCAGCTTCATAATCAATTTTCTTGTAGAAGAAAATATTGTAAATAAGGAATCCATTTGAGTCGGCCTTCAATGCTCTAACTTGACAAAAATATTGGTCTTCAAATATTCAACTGATATTCAACCGGCTTGAAGATGTAGAACTTGCCGGTTTATGATTTCCAAAATCGTCGAGTTATAAAAACTAATGATTCTGGGTTATGACTGTTATACACACCGAGTCATGATTGTTGCCAATGCTGGGTCAAAACTGAGAATTTTGACGATTTCTCTCCCTCATATCCATATTACCTGTAGCCCCCAAGTCTTGAGCAGAACAAAGTGATGACTTAAGACTTGCTTCAATATAAATATTACCACTTTGAAGAAATCCATGTTGTTCATCTCAGTCACTAGTAAAAATTGAATACTCCATATATGTAGCCCCCAAGTGCCGGGTTGTCATGCTTGCAGCAACCTGGGACTTGTAATTGCCTTATACTCATAAAAACTTCAACCAGTGTAGCCCCCAAGGGATGGGTCATTATGCAATAATGAGCAGGGACTTTGTACATGTAGACTTGAACATCAACGTGTAGCCCCCAAGGGCCGGCTTAGTAAGATAATACTGAGCTGGGACTCTATATATACTTCTTTGAAAAGAACATCATATGATGTAACCCCCTGTGACGCCCGGATAATGAAGCTACAGTAACCCTCTACTAATGATGCCATGTCATCACTCTTACTATTACTAAACCTCAGTGGCTTTCAAACACCGTTCTAGTTTCAAATCCAAACTAAAGTCCCTGATTCAAATTTCTCAAACATGAAAACAAAAATGTTCAAAGTGTGGCAAATAATCCCTTGATATTTGTCATGTTGGAACCAACCTCTTTTGAATTCCCAAAATGCCTCTCGGAATTAATTCTTGGTCCAGCAACATTTAAATTTGACCTATTCAATTTCTAAAAATGTTTGAACAATTCCATTGGCTCTAAAACTTCTATGCAACACCACAAAGTTGTTCTTGAATTATGTGCTAGTTTTCAAGTTTAACTAAATTCATTTACTATATCGTTTAAAATAGAAGCAGTGAAGAAATAATTAAATTAATTAAAGAAAAGAAAAGGAGGAGGACCTAAGCTACTAGGCTTGTTAGCCCACCTAACTACAGCCTAGCCCACCAGCGCCCTTGTCTCCTTCCTCTGTTCATCAGAGGCATCGTGGACGCAGGTGCCGCGTCCATGACTTGGATTGGCATGCGCCGGCCATCGGGACCTCCTCGGTGAGTATAAGGTCTACCCCGCGACCTCCCTTGACCATATACCCAACCCTAGCTCGCCAGATCCTTCCCCCTCGCGCAGCCATCATCCTCCCCACGCCCGTCCGAGCCATCGTCGCCATGGCCCTCCTCGACCATGCAGCCACCGTGCTCCTCCCCGACTAGAATGTGTCCACGAGCTCCACCAGGTTCCTCTGCTTCGACTCCTACCACGAGCCAGAGGCCTACACCACTATGTCGAGCGGATCGAGCTCCCTCCTCTTCGGTCGCCGGTGCTTCCCCAATGGTTGCACGCCTTGTGCTGCTCCCGAACCTCACCAAGCTCTCACGCGACCCCCCTAGTGAGCTCCCCTACCTTTCCCCCTACTAGCAACCCTTGATTCATCGTTGTTTAGACGTCCCCGCGAGCTCGGATGCCATGGCCGAAGCCCGCGCCGCCCACGCATGTGCTTGCCGTGCCCGCGACCCTGCCTGCTGCTGTCTGCCGCAACTCATCGCCGGTGCCCGTGCCTCCCCGCTTGCGCCAGTCCCGGTCCCGCGCCTGCCCACATGCTTCGCTCCGCCTCACTGGCCTCGTCGCCGCCTCGTGCGCTGCTTCTGCGACTGCTGCTCACCACCGCCACCGCCCACCGTGCCGACCACCACCCCGCCTCCCCGCGACACTCAGGCCGCACCGCGTCACAACCGCCCACGCCCGCGGCCTGCCCACCCCCCCGCGCGCGCCCACCTACCACCACTGGCACCCCGTGACCGCCTCGCGCTCGCCTCGGTGCGCCAACCGCCCCCGCCGCTGCTACCCTGCTGCTCCCGGCCGCCGTGCGCAGCCCCGCCTCCGCCCGGCCACGCTCCGACGCCGGTGTCGCCGCTCCCCGGCATCCCATCCTCCTTCCGCTGGCCGCGGCCCCCTCCACCTCGTGCTTGCCGGTGGCCTCGCCGGAGGCGCCGCCCTGCCGCGGCGCCCGACCCCGTGGTGCCGTGCGTGCCCGGTTCTGGCCTCCACAGGCACCCGCCTGATAGCCAATGCGCGCTATGGCCTATGGGCCACAGACACGTGGGGCCCAGCCCTGGTTTTTTAAAAAGAGATTAAAAGAAATAATTAATTAATTAACTTAATTAATCTCGCTTAATTAGTCTAATCAACTAATTTAGTTAATTCAACCCTGTTAGTTTAGTTAGGTCAATGACAGGTGGGTCCCTGGCGTCAGTTTGACTAGTCAACTGGCTGGTTGACTGCTGACATCAGGGTGATGTCATGCTGATGCAGTTTTATCTTTTTAATTACTAATGATTTTAGAATATTGTTAAAACTTTAGAAATTCATAGAAAATTAACCGTAACTTGGATGAAAAAGTTTTATATATGAAAGTTGCTCAGAACGAGGAGACGAATCCGAATACGCAGTCCGTTCATCTATCACATGCCCCAAGCATGCTGAACATGGAACATTCCCCCTCCGGTCCTTTGTCTGACACAGGTCCGGAACCAGGAAAACATTCCCGGTTGACTTCCTCTTTCACCGGTATCGTGTAGCACCGCATTAGAACACGTCTAGCTCTACCTGTTGTCCTGTTATGCACTTGCTTGTTATGTATTTACTGTTTCTCCCCCTCTTCTTTTCGGTAGACCCCGTGATGATGCTGATGCCCCTGTGACCGACGACCCCTCCTTCTCGTCTGAGCGACCAGGCAAGCAAACCCTCATTGAGCATTCCGATATCGCCCATTTCTTTCCCTCTCATGCTTGCATTAGAACTGCTACTTTTTTCTGTAAGATCCTACTCTGATGCATAGCCTGTTTTGTTACCCGCTTTCATACCTTACCTGCTTATCCTAAACTACTTAGTATAGGTTGGTTAGTGATCCATCAGTAACCCCCACCTTGTCCCAATTGCCTCGCTTTATGTTCAATGACTCGATCAACATGATCGACGTCCAGGCCCCGACACCACACATCACCCCCTTAGTTGTACGACTCTGTAGAGTAACCATCGAGTGCCAAGGGTGGAACCTCTTACATCACTCCTGATGAGACCTATGTAGAGTAGCTATTCGGTCGTGGTCATCGAGGGTGATTTCCTCCTTAACCACTTCTGATACGGCTCTGTCGTGCAACCCCTCAAGTGTGAACCTCGAGGGTGGATCCTCTTACATTCACCATGATGATTACATCGAGTGGAATTCACCGGGGGTGATTCCTTGGGTTTTTTCCCCTTGGTATTAGACACACAGTTACTATGCTTACTATGACTTTGCATTGAGCCATGTTACTAAAGACGGGTCGGCCCTGAGGGGTACCGGCGCGAGCTTAATAGCGAGTGATGTGGAGACGGGTTGACCTGGAAGGTGCCCGCGAGATACTTACGAGGCGTGGTCGGGCATTCTTAGCCCTTGCCGCAAGTACTCGAGACGGGGCGACAGGGTCACATCGATCGTGAGTCTCAGCTCGTTACCGCATGTTCCTAATCCACTACGATTTGGATATTTGATCCGAGGGGCCTCTGGCCTGATAGCACTAACTATCACGTGGGCATAGTATGGGCGTTCTGCGTCGTATACATCAGCCGAAACTTAATAGACGTCAGCGACTAAGCAGCGCGCGCCGGGTTGGACTGGTAAGCACCTACCTTGTTGAAGGAGGTAGTTAGGTCTGCTCACCGGCCGCGTACTCAACGTGCAGGAGTTCCCGGGGAGATGGACCATGACCCTTGGGGGCATAGGTTTAGTCCAGCGTGCTGGCCTCTCTATTAAGCCTAGGTCGGGTTGCGGCGTATTGTTTGGCCAAGGCCGGGCATGACCCAGGAAAGTGTGTCCGGCCGGAGTTAATCGAGCGTGGTGGGTAAGTTGGTGCACCCCTGCAAGGGAGAAAACATCTATCGATAGCCTATCCTACTGTGACGCCCTCGATTCAACCGTACACTAATCATACACGCAAACGTGTACGATCAAGATCAGGGACTCACGGGAAGATATCACAACACAACTCTACAAATAAAATAAGTCATACAAGCATCATATTACAAGCCAGGGGCCTCGAGGGCTCGAATACAAGAGCTCGATCATAGACGAATCAGCGGAAGCAACAATATCTGAGTATAGACATAAGTTCAACAAGTTGCCTTAAGAAGGCTAGCACAAACTGGGATACAGATCGAAAGAGGCGCAGGCCTCCTGCCTGGGACCCTCCTAAACTACTCCTGGTTGTCGTCAGCGGGCTGCACGTAGTAGTAGGCACCTCCCGAGTAGTAGTAGTCATCGTCGACGGTGGTGTCTGGCTCCTGGGCTCCAACGTCTGGTCGCAGCAATCGGGTACAGAAAGGGGGAAAAGAGCGAGCAAAGCAACCGTGAGTACTCATCCAAAGTACTTGCAAGCAAGGAACTACACTACATATGTATGCATTGGTACCAAATGGAATAAGGGTATCATATGTGGACTGAACTGCAGAATGCCGGAATAAGAGAGGGATAGCTAATCCTTTCGAAGACTACGCTTCTGGTAACCTCCATCTTGCAGCAGGAGAAGAGAGTAGATGGTAAGCTCACCAAGTAGCATCGTGTAGCATAATCCTAACTGATGATCCTCCCCTCGTTGCCCTGTGAGAGAGCGAACACCGGTTGTATCTGGCACTTGGAAGGGTGTGTTTTATTAAGTATCCGGTTCTAGTTGTCAAAAGGTCAAGGTACAACTCCAAGTCGTCCTGTTACCGAAGATCACGGCTATTCGAATAGATTAACTTCCCTGCAGGGCTGCACCACATAACCCAACACGCTCGATCCCATTTGGCCAGACACACTTTCCTGGGTCATGCCCGGCCTCGGAAGATCAACACGTCGCAGACCTACCTAGGCACAACAGAGAGGTCAGCACGCTGGTCTAAATCCTATGGCGCAGGGGTCTGGGCCCATCGCCCTTCGCACACCTGCACGTTGCGAACGCGGCCGGCAAGCAGACCAAGCAACCTCCATTACAAAGGAAGTTGCGTTACGCGGTCCAACCCGGCACGCGCCGCTCAGTCGCTGACGTCACGAAGGCTTCGGCTGATACCACAACGCCGAGTGCCCATAACTGTCCCCGCATAGATGGTTAGTGCGTATAAGCCAGTGGCTAGACTCAGATCAAATACCAAGATCTCGTTAAACGTGTTAAGTATCCGCAAACGCCGACCAGGGCCAGGCCCACCTCTCTCTTAGGTGGACTAAGCCTGCCCTGTCGCTCCGCCACAAAGTAACAGTCGGGGGCCGTCAGGAACCCAGGCCCACCTCTACCAGGATGGAGCCACCTGCCCCTTCGGCCCCATCTCCGAACAATATCATAAGTAATGTAACAGTATAAAGTATATAGCATATGCCCGTGATCACCTTCCGAAGTGATCACGGCCCAGTAGTATAGCATGGCAGACGGACAAGAGTGTAGGGCCACTGATGATAATCTAGCATCCTATACTAAGCATTTAGGATTGCAGGTAAGGTATCCATAGTTGTAGCAACAATGACAGGTTATGCATCAGGATAGGATTAATGGAAAGCAGTAACATGCTACACTACTCTAATGCAAGCAGTACAGAGGAGAGTAGGCGATATATGGTGATCAAGGGGGGGGGGCTTGCCTGGTTGCTCTGGCAAGAGAGAGGCGGGCATGAGCGAGCCCCGGCGCTCGCGGGCGCGGGCGACTGCGGAGTGGCAGTTGCACGGACGAGTAGGGGCGCGGCCCCGGGCAGCAGCGGCCCTGGTGGGCACGGCCAGGCCCCCGACGGGCGCGGCTGGAGTGGCGCGCAGGGCGCGGCCTCGACGAGTCAGGGCGTGGGCGCGCGGCTATGACAGTAAGCAGCACGCAGTGCCGGGTGATCGCGGGCGTACATGGACGCGCCGGCAAAAAAGTAGGGGGGGGCAGAGGTGAGGGCTGTAGCGACGGTAGGCCATGGCCGGAGCACGGGGTGCTCGGGTTTGTCGTTTCATGACAGAAATGAGCAAGGCAGCGGTATGGTCAGCACCAGCAGAAGACCACGACCACGTGGGCGTGCTTGGTTGAGCTGGAGCGGTGCTATAGCTATGGCGCAAGGCGTAGCGGTGGCAGCATAGCTCGGCATCAATGGTGGCAGTAGCTAGGAGCAACGGGTCAAGCAACAGGTAAGGGGATTCGCGCAGGTGCTCACAGCGTTGACGAGAAGGCCCGGGGATGCCGGAGGAGCTTGAGGTGGCGCGGGTCGACACTGGCTGCCGGAGCCCGACGAGGAAGTCGAGGTTGGGGGCGGCGTCACGGGGCCGTTCGGCGTCGTGTGGCTCGACGGGGAGGGGTAGACGACGTAGGCGAGGGAGAGGGAGCTCCTGGATGCCCTGCTGCAGCCCGGGGTGGCGCCAGAGCATGCTCATGGTGGTGGCGCGGCGAGCTCCCAGCTCGGGTGCGGCGGATCTGGAGGGAGGAACGAGAGGGAGAGGGAGTGGGGGAGGACTAGGGTTCGACCCGGGGGTTTTTTAGGGGGAGGGGTGCGACCGATGGCCGCCACGCACGGCCTGGCATGGCCATGGCCGGCGGATGGCCGCCACGCCCTCCCCTGTCCTCTGTAGCGTGAGGAGGGGATGGGTGAGGTGGCTGGGCCGGCCTGTTTGCTAGACGGGCCTTAGTGCCTAGTAGAATAGGCCTTTTACCCTTTTTATTTTTATGTTTTATTTATCTCTTTACTACTTTGCATTTTACTTGAGCTACTAAATTAGTTTTGTTTAATACAAAACTTGGCACAAAAATACATCGCAATATTCTGTGTTGGTACAAAAGTTTCAAAGCATTTGGGAGTGTTCAACTATTTTTAGAAATTCAAAAGATGAGATAATTGGATGATGATCCACTGAATAAATTTCCAAGGGCATTTTGGGAATTCAAATGAGGTTGGTTCCAACATGACAAATATCCAGGAATTATTTTCCATCCTTTGAGCATTTTATTTTGCATGTTTGAGAAATTTGAAAATTGGACTTTAATTTGAATTAGAATTAGAATTGTGATCTGGATAACGTGAGGATTAGCAACAGTAATGTGATGACGTGGCATCATTAGCAGGGGTTTACTATACCTTAATTGTCCGGGCATCACAATTCTCCTCCACTATAAGAAATCTCGTCTCGAGATTTAAGAGGCGTAAGGTGGGGTGGTTTTGGTTACAAAATTCTATCGAGTGTTCTCGGTCTTAGTTGCTCTTCTCGAAGAGGTCGATCCATCACGTTGATGTCTCTATTCCCCTGCTTCAGGTCACCATGATGAAGTCGGCATCCTTTCCTCAGGAACTCCAACTTACGTATGAAGGACAAGGGGTAACTTCGAAAGAACGAACCGCTACCATGTTGCTTATCTGGTAGATAATATCAGGAAAGGTGGCGGAAGTAACCCTCGAATTGAAGCTTAAGAAGATATCGAGAGAAAAGTAAGAAGGTACCCTGAGAAGTTTTGAGTGAGCAAGCAATCGTCCGATGCCTGAAATGAAACATGAAAGGGGTGTAGAGCAAGGGGAGTAAGTATTTCGTCTGATACCAGAATAGATCACTAGGAAGGTGGCCCGTGAATCATATACGAAGTCAAGCGCGAGGAATAACTTGGACAGCAAGGTGTACAGGAGAGTCAGGTTTTGATCCTATGGAACTGTGGGTTATGGGCCCACCATGTAGGTTAAAAGTAGAAAGGGCGGTGATATCTTGTACAGTCATGATAACAAAGGGATGTCAGAGGATAGCCTATCAGTTATGTTGGCAACAACATCGGTACCAAGGGCGAGGGACGAAGAGAACCATTTTCCCGCTCGTTGAAACGAGGCGGACCAATAGGCAAAGTTCTCGTCCATCGGTGGATACCGAAATGTCGTCAACAATAGTAACAGGTTCTTACCAACAGAGTTGTACACCGGGGTGCTTACAAAAGCAGGAGAATATTACTGCTTAGATCATATAGATCACAAGAAAGATTAAACCAAACAATGGAAAGTAAAACATATGTATCAGATTAAACAGAACAATGGAAAGGAAAATGTGTTTAAACACATATTTTAGGGGTATATCCTTCCCAAGGACAAGCAAAGCATGATTTCCTTGACAGGATATAATGTAGAAAACCCTTTAGGTAAATTTCATGACATTACCCATACAGTGGTGTTTGGGTAATTGAGCAGGAAACATTTAGCATTGGGCTTCAAATGTTCTCTTTGAAAATCGGAGTACCTCAGACATGCTTCGAGATAGCACTGACATGGTCTTCAATCAAAGGTCAGACTCTGGATACACAAAGGGATTCATCATTAAGCCAAGGAGAGGATGAGGAGGTGGCTGATGGACTCAGCAATAATTCAACGAGGTATCCAAAAGATGGATTTCCACTGTTATGTGAACAAGGAGATAACATTTGTCGGATCAAATGATATAATGATGTATGCTCAAGGAAAAACATACACAATTAAACACTAGTTGAAAAGGGTGCCCAAAGTATGGCCTTAGGTAGCATGATCAATGTTAGAAGGTGATTCAACAACCAATAGTCTAAGAATGAAATATCGACCATTAACTTGAAAGCAATAGGGTGCTAGAGACACGAACAAGTTTGTGTTGAACGGAAGGCAATGAAGTGGTTGATGATAACACAAATCATCAAGGGCAAGGAGGGTACTTATCATCATGAATTCAATCGATATCTTGGAAGGGGTCAAAATGTTGATGATGATCATGACACATTTGTCGAGAGGTTTCAAGAAGATGTAACCGATCGGCGATGACATCAAGTCAACGGAATGATGAAGCGAGAATCTATTGAGACCATAGGTACGACACAAACTTGAAATCAAGCTTGTCATTCAAGGACAATTGTTATGACGAGGAAGATCGACGTAAGATTAGCTCACCTCGAAATTTTTGCTCTAGAAAGAAGGACCAGGTAGCACAGTTAAAATTGGCATGACAAGGATATAACCAAGCAGGCTAGGAATGACGTGATCGAGTTCAAACTCGTAAGTCATGAAGGTTACCAAGATTTGCTTAATCGCGGTGCGGACTTCAGTCAGTTATCGGTGTCTTTGAGTGTTTAATAACTCAGAGCCCGTGAAAAATTGGAATCAGTGAGAATGTAGCACTTGATGAAGAACTCATAAGAAGTAGGCAGTTCCATGATAATCTCGAGATATCAGGGGGTAATACTCGACGACACATCATATTAGAGGTTGGACTAGGGTAATGCTCTACAGAAGACAAGTGCTCAAATTTGCACGAGAAATGGAATCAAGGAGAAACATGGTCGGAACCATGTCCACAGATACAAGATGAACTTATAACAAGGGAATAATTATTTTAAAAGAAGCTTCCATGATAAGGTATACATCGTGTCCATGGGCATGAACACAGGGTTCAAGGTCGACTCCCACTTCTCCAATGCATATCCTTTCATTCACTTCTCTTTTTCGAAGAAGTTGTAGTGTTGAATTATCTTGGCAAAATACCAGACAAGTATGACTTGTGAACACTTTCGAGTTCACACATAATATGGAAGGCATAAGTTCAACCCATCGAGGCATCTTAGGAGCATATACCACAATTTTGAGGAATAAATAACACAAGCTCGATTGTAGAGCATGCTGGAGAAAGCAGAGGATACAATTTACCAAAGGCATTATGTATCCGAGGAAAGGCTCACAAGCTTATAGAATATGAAGGACGCTGTCGGATAAAATCCAACAAAGGATCTGGTGGTCCACAAGGGGTCTGATGTGAGCATCGGTACTCAACCAGAAGAAGAATGCAAGGAGATCAGATGATATAAAGAACTGACTAATTCAAAGCTTAATTGCAAAGGAATTATGAATTCCAAGTCAAGGGATCAGAAGCTAACGCGCTGATCAGAGATGGATAAGTTGAGTAGGCTTAGGGGTACAATCGACGGCAATTTGATTAGTGGAGGACCAACTCATGTTCAAAATGACGTCTGAGCCAGAAAGATAATTTAGAAGGGTTGATAGATGATTGTGTGCATTCGCACACATGTTGAATCAATAGGATCAAAATGACGGTGTCAAAAGATACTAGTGAATATTGCTAGTGATATGGGAGCATCCATAATGTAAGCATACAAGTATTTGCAGAGCAATAGTTTGAAGAGGATGCTCAGAAGGTCGGATAGTATTTCAGAGTATCTTATGAAGCATACGAACAACTGGGGATGAACAGATACTCAATAAGTGCGAGGAATTTTTAATAGGGGTATTCATGTGGTAAAGAACTGCAAGGCAGTAGTTCAAGAGATTCTTCAAAGTCGAAGAATAATTCGATGCATCTTGTAATAACAAGACCAACTGGGGATGAGTGTAAGAATGTCATGTGCATGTAGCTATCCATAGGGGTTGACGGTGGAAGGGGGTTGCAAACGCAATGAGCACAAGTTCTCAGGATAAGATCAGAGAGTATCTTCGAAATCTTCTGGTGCACGGAGCAATCATTTGGAGTGAGGGGTTCTCCGGCAGAAAGTAGTAACAAGAACCTAGAGCCAGATTTAGTAAAATCATTTAACCCGAATAGAAGAGAGTTCAGAGTCCCAGAGTAAGGATCGAGGAGTAAAAGATCCTAATACCATCCAGTGGCGACGTGGGCCCATGGGCCGCACAGCCATGTTAGAAAAATAGTTTTCATCGACTAGACTCAACTTTGGCCAAGGAGTGTGGAAGGGGGATTCCTACAGGCAGTCGGCTCTGATACCAACTTGTGACGCCCTCGATTCAATCGTACACTAATCATACACGCAAACGTGTACGATCAAGATCAGGGACTCACGGGAAGATATCACAACACAACTCTACAAATAAAATAAGTCATACAAGCATCATATTACAAGCCAGGGGCCCCGAGGGCTCGAATACAAGAGCTCAATCATAGAAGAGTCAGCGGAAGCAACAATATCTGAGTACAGACATAAGTTAAACAAGTTGCCTTAAGAAGGCTAGCACAAACTGGGATACAGATCGAAAGAGGCACAGGCCTCCTGCCTGGGACCCTCCTAAACTACTCCTGGTTGTCGTCAGCGGGCTGCACGTAGTAGTAGGCACCTCCCGAGTAGTAGTAGTCGTCGTCGATGGTGGCGTCTGGCTCCTGGGCTCCAACATCTGGTCGCAGCAATCGGGTACAGAAAGGGGGAAAAGAGGGAGCAAAGCAACCATGAGTACTCATCCAAAGTACTTGCAAGCAAGGAACTACACTACATATGTATGCATTGGTACCAAATGGAATAAGGGTATCATATGTGGACTGAACTGCAGAATGCCGGAATAAGAGGGGGATAGCTAATCCTTTTGAAGACTACGCTTCTGGTAACCTCCATCTTGCAGCAGGAGAAGAGAGTAGATGGTAAGCTCACCAAGTAGCATCGTGTAGCATAATCCTAACCGATGATCCTCCCCTCGTCGCCCTGTGAGAGAGCGACCACTGGTTGTATCTGGCACTTGGAAGGGTGTGTTTTATTAAGTATCCGGTTCTAGTTGTCATAAGGTCAAGGTACAACTCCAAGTCGTCCTGTTACCGAAGATCACGGCTATTCGAATAGATTAACTTCCCTGCAAGGGTGCACCACATAACCCAACATGCTCGATCCCATTTGGCCAGACACACTTTCCTGGGTCATGCCCGGCCTCGGAAGATCAACACGTCGCAGCCCTACCTAGGCACAACAGAGAGGTCAGCACGCCGGTCTAAATCCTATGGCGCAGGGGTCTGGGCCCATCACCCTTTGCACACCTGCACATTGCGAACGCGGCCGGTGAGCAGACCTAGCAACCTCCATTACAAAGGAAGTTGCGTTACGTGGTCCAACCTGGCGTGCGCCGCTCAGTCGCTGACGTCACGAAGGCTTCGGCTGATACCACGACGTCGAGTGCCCATAACTGTCCCCGCGTAGATGGTTAGTGCGTATAAGCCAGTGGCTAGACTCAGATCAAATACCAAGATCTCGTTAAACGTGTTAAGTATCCACGAACGCCGACCAGGGCCAGGCCCACCTCTCTCTTAGGTGGACTCAACCTGCCCTGTCGCTCCGCCACAAAGTAACAGTCGGGGGCCGTCGGGAACCCAGGCCCACCTCTACCGGGATGGAGCCACCTGCCCCTTCGGCCCCATCTCCGAACAATATCATAAGTAATGTAACAGTATAAAGTATATAGCATATGCCCGTGATCACCTTCCGAAGTGATCACGGCCCAGTAGTATAACATGGCAGACGGACAAGAGTGTAGGGCCACTGATGATAATCTAGCATCCTATACTAAGCATTTAGGATTGCAAGTAAGGTATCAACAGTTGTAGCAACAATGACAGGTTATGCATCAGGATAGGATTAACGGAAAGCAGTAACATGCTACACTACTCTAATGCAAGCAGTATAGAGGAGAGTAGGCGATATCTGGTGATCAAGGGGGGGGGCTTGCCTGGTTGCTCTGGCAAGAGAGAGGCGGGCATGAGCGAGCCCCGGCGCTCGCGGGCGCGGGCGACTGCTGAGAGGCAGTTGCACGGACGAGTAGGGGCGCGGCCCCGGGCAGCAGCGGCCCTGGTGGGCGCGGCCAGGCCCCCGACGGGCGCGGCTGGAGTGGCGCATAGGGCGCGGCCTCGACGAGTCAGGGCGTGGGCGCGCGGCTATGACAGCAAGCAGCACGCAGTGCCGGGTGATCACGGGCGTACATGGACGCGCCGACAAAAGTGGGGGGGGCAGAGGTGAGGGCTGTAGTGATGGCAGGCCATGGCCGGAGCACGCTGTGCTCGGGTTTGTCGTTTCATGATAGAAATGAGCAAGGCAGCGGTATGGTCAGCACCAGCAGAAGACCACGACCACGTGGGCGTGCTTGGTTGAGCTGGAGCGGTGCTATAGCTATGGCGCAAGGCGTAGCGGTGGCAGCATAGCTCGGCATCAATGGTGGCAGTAGCTAGGAGCAACGGGTCAAGCAACAGGTAAGGGGATTCGCGCAGGTGCTCACAGCGTTGACGAGAAGGCCCGGGGACGCCGGAGGAGCTCGAGGTGGCGCGGGTCGACACTGGCTGTCGGAGCGCGACGAGGAAGTCGAGGTTGGGGGCGGCGTCACGGGGCCGTTCGGCGTCGTGTGGCTCGACGGGGAGGGGTAGACGACGTAGGCGAGGGTGAGGGAGCTCCTGGATGCCCTGCTGCAGCCCGGGGTGGTGCCAGAGCATGCTGATGGTGGTGGCGCGGTGAGCTCCCATCTCGGGTGCGGCGGATCTGGAGGGAGGAACGAGAGGGAGAGGGAGTGGGGGAGGACTAGGGTTCGACCCAGGGGTTTTTTAGGGGGAGGGGCGCGACAGATGGCCGCCACGGACGGCCTGGCATGGCCATGGCCGGCGGATGGCTGCCACGCCCTCCCCTGTCCTCTGTAGCGTGAGGAGGGGATGGGTGAGGTGGCTGGGCCGGCCTGTTTGCTAGACGGGCCTTAGTGCCTAGTAGAATAGGCCTTTTACCCTTTTTATTTTTATGTTTTATTTATCTCTTTACTACTTTGCATTTTACTTGAGCTACTAAATTAGTTTTGTTTAATACAAAACTTGGCACAAAAATACATCGCAATATTCTGTGTTGGTACAAAAGTTTCAAAGCATTTGGGAGTGTTCAACTATTTTTAGAAATTGAAAAGATGAGATAATTGGATGATGATCCACTGAATAAATTTCCAAGGGCATTTTGGGAATTCAAATGAGGTTGGTTCCAACATGACAAATATCCAGGAATTATTTCCCATCCTTTGAGCATTTTATTTTGCATGTTTGAGAAATTTGAAAATTGGACTTTAATTTGAATTAGAATTAGAATTGTGATCTGGATAGCATGAGGATTAGCAACAGTAATGTGATGACGTGGCATCATTAGCAGGGGTTTACTGTAGCTTAATTGTTCGGGCATCACATCTACGGTAACGGACACTTGAGTTGTATCCCGATCGATACAACTAGAACTGGATACTTGTGATGAGAACTGGATGGTGATGAGAATTGGATTGTGATGATAACTGGATAGTATGGCTCTGGGATTGCTTTCTCGCAGGGAGTCGAGAAAGGATCTCTGGCCGAGGTTGATAACACTACTACTACTTTACTTTATGCTACTCTACTCCCTCCTGTTGCTGCAAGATGGTGGTTTCCAGAAGATGCTAGTCTTCGATAGGACTAGGCCTTCTCTCTATTCTGGCATTTCTGCAGCCCAGTCCACATATACAACCCATTCCTTTGATACAGATGCATACTTAGTTTAGATCTGATGTAAGTCTTGCGAGTACTTTGGATGAGTACTCACGGTTGCTTTGCTACTTCTTTTTCCCCATACCCGATTGTTGCGACCAGATGACGGATCCCAGGAGCCAGACAACACCACTGATGACTACTGCTACCCCGAGGGTGCCTACTACTATGTGACGACCGCTGACGACTTGGAGTAGTTAGGAGGCTCCCAGGCAGGAGGCCTTGCCTTTTCGATCGATGTTGCTTTTGTGCTAGCCTTCTTAAGGCAAACTTGTTTAACTTATGTCTGTACTCAGATATTGTTGCTTCCGCTGACTCTTGTGTTTTCGAGCTTATGTATTCGAGCCCTCGAGGCCCCTGGCTTGTAATATAAAGCTTGTTTTATTTTAATTTGTGTCTAGAGTTGTGTTGTGATATCTTCCCGTGAGTCCTTGATCTTGATCGTACACATTTGCGTGTATGATTAGTGTATGATTGAATCGAGGGCGTCACACCCCCATCATGGGGCTTGAACCCACGTCGACAAGGTTAAAATCTTTGTGCTTTACCAACTAAGCAGTGGACCCTTCAATATAATGGAATAAGACTTGTGTACCTTGAATTGTCGACATGAGCAATTGGTAGCCCCCAAGGGCTGGCTCATTATGATCTGATGAGTCGGGTCTTCAATAAGGCTAGTAAACATGACTTTGCCTTATCCCCCAAGTGTTATGGTGCATGCTTGCAGCGACATGAGACTTGCATATTTGATGTAATCTCAACTTGAATAATGTAGTCCCCAAGTGCCGGGTCGTAAGCCTGCAGCGTCGCGAGACTATTCCTTTGTAGAATAAATCATACTCATTGATAAAATAATAACTATTGCGCTGAAGCGACTTTGAAAACCTCAATCATAATATTGGTTATTGATAACCATAATAAAAATCCAGCCCTGTTGGCTATTTGAATAATATAACCTAATGATTTATAAGCGCATGATTCCAATGGCGCAATCCAAATATATACTGGCGACTTAACGTCCAAAGCCAGACCGGGTTAATAAACACCGGATATTTTCTCATCATACACTAGCAACTTATAGTCAAAGACCAGGCCGGGTTAATGAACACCGGTTAATGTCATATATGACTCAGAAGGCATTATAAGCCTTATTGGTTTTCAACCATATATTACTATGTCACCAAAGAAAAAAATCTCAAAAAGACGTGCAAAGCAACAAACAACAGAAAATCCAAGACTTTCATAGGCCGCCAAGCCAAAATATCTTCTTCAATGAAACTAGCATTAGCCACTGGAAGGTACGCGCTTTCCATGAGCCGGCTCTCACATTACCCAATCGACATTTTAACCAGATAAGTTCAATTCTTATTTTAAGATGGACTTATCAGGAGTACGCGGGGTCAGAGTAGCATCGTGCATCACAGGCCAATTTATCCAAGTTTCAAAGAAGGCGGCTTTATCAGCCTGAGCTTTTCCTTGCTTTCCGTAAACCATGCCCTCTCATGACAAACCAACGTTTTAACCTTAACGAGTTCATGGTCTTGTTTAAAAGATTGACTGGTAAGAGTTTGGCGGGTCAATCAGGATTACCTAATGGAGAAGCATCTGGCATACAGGCAGGATAACCCGCGGTTTTAGGTGAATACACCTAGCTTCCAAGCCTGGCTTTTATAGCCTATCACAAGGTTATGAACTCTTTGTTCTTTAGAACAAAAGAGCCCCCAAGTAATATTTTGAGATGTGCTCAAGGGGTACCTATGTTTGAGTTGTGCTTTTGCAACAGACTCTCTTTGGTCCCTTTAACCTGGGTAGTAAGCCCCCAAGTTTTTTTATGTGTGGCCTATAAGCCGGATCAAAGGGTGATAATAACTTTGTTGTATAAAGCAGAAGCCCACATGTGACCAATAAGATAAACCAATAAGGCAGGATGCCCATGTTTGAACCGCGCATCATGGCAGCAAATTCTCTTTGGCAACCTTTTAATTTTTCCTGAGAACTCAAACTTGCGAGAGATGGATTCTTTTTGAACTGGAATTTCAAACCGGATATTGAGAGCTTCAGAGCTTTGTGGGAGACAGATTTCCCTTGAACCGAATTTTAAACCGGAATTCTTCATTTTGAGCCAGAAATAGTCTAACGGCCTTCAAATTTTCATCAATATAGCAAAAGCCTCCGGGACCGGGTTATCTTCCCTTCAATGACCCGGGGTTTTGACTTGCTTTACTTTAAACCGTCAGTCATTTACGGAGTCATGTCATCATAGCCCCCGAGTCTCAAGGCGACTCGAGGAGTTGGCTTGAGATTCTCCATATTTGACCATAGCATAGGGTGTATATCATTGGTGTTGATAGCACGATGTGAATCCACAGAAGGTTGAGGTGACTGCGGCGGGTTGTAAATGATCCTGTATGAGCCGTGTCAGCAACTCGGCCAATGGTTCCTTCCAACTGGCTATTTTAAGTTAACCAAACTATAGTGGCGGCGACTTGTGTGCCTGCCCATTGAGCCATCGAGTGCAGACGGTGGCTGATAACATATGATAATTTTCCTCCAATTTGTTGAAAGAAAACCGAGCTACCCGTGTAGTGACTTGCTCATACTCAATAAACAGCTCATGTAGACAGGTACGGCCCGGTGTGTTGATGTAGACCAGGCCGCGAGAGACGGACGGTAAAGGCGACCGCAACATCAGAGGCGGCACACACAGATGAATCGGCTGTGGCGTTGTAAGTCGGCGCGGACGAGAGAGTCGGCCATGATGTTGACTTAAACTGCACAGTAGGGCGGCGACTTACACACGTGTTGACATAGACCGGATTGTGTGTTCGTCGAGCAGTGCGGAACAGACGATCGTCAGTGCAGACTGATGTAGGCGTGCACTCCATATCCGCAGTATAACAATAATTTTACCTGTGTATAAAAACACCATAGAGCAGTGTAATGATGCTCAAAGAAATTAAAATGTACTGATAAAATTTATAGGAAATATAACACCTGATTTGTTCAGTCGACGGATGACCGTAGCGTCTATAAATCCCCTGATCGCCAGTAATTAGCATGGCCTGAAGAGGGAACGAGATCCTCTAACATTATGAAGGGATGGTAGGGAAGCTACAGTACCCTGACATCCCTTCTTCACATCCATATGATTAAGCCTAAAATGACTTAAATTAATTTGCAAATTACAAATCTACTGTATACATTTACAAAAATTACATACAAACAAAATTATGGTACAATAAAATTAATTTTGGATTTTATTTTCTATGAACAGTAATTGTGCACATTATCTTCGCTACAGTGCCCGTGACATCCATTCTTCCTTTTGCACTGGGATTGCATTGTAGCTTCATGACATCCCTTCATAATGTTAGAGGATCTGTTCCCCCTGAACAGAGGCCAACATAGGACGATACTGGCACGAGCTTCATATCCACTGTATGAATGAGGCACCGTTTTGGTGTTGTCAGTCGCAGACGAAACATCGGTAGCGGGCGGAGGTTGGCACTTCTCCTTATCTGTCTTGATTGATAATATTTTGGATGTACATAGACTTAGCACTGTTGAGCCTTTTGTATTCTAGATTTGCTTCTCATCAATTAGTGGCACATCTTAATGCATTGGTTGATACGGCTTGTCCCTGTCGTACTTCGACTCCCTGGTGTGGCTGGCAGATGTTTCATTGATCTGGGATTTTATAACCTTGTACATCGAACGATGGCAGCAGTGAGTGGGACACCTAGCTCCCAAGTAAAGAAACGGGCTTTGTGGCCGTGATTGACTGCACAAGACGTTGTATCCCGGCCTGCAGTATGTAACCAGCATGTTGCTCTGTCACGTGATCGAAACTTCATAGCAAATGCAGGTTTGTATGCCCGCAGTGGTGGTCTATTGATCCTGAACCGTAGAAGCAACTCTGTAGAAAGAGAAAGGAAAAGCTGCTGAAGATCCATGGCCTCAGCGCTGCAGCGAAGACACAGATACAGGGCGGCTCAACCGCGAACCAAGGCGAGGCGGTCTGGCACGGCTATGGCAACGAAATCAGCGGCGCCTCTGGGGGCGCAACGTGCTAGTGGCTCCAAAAGGCACGGCGTGCGACAGCGGCAGCTCCAGAAAACGAGGCTTCATCGGCGGAGGCCGTGGCCAACTTGCAACAGAGGCTTGGGGCGACTCGGAGTGAAGACGACCAGCGAGGGCGGGCCGCAGTAGAACACAGCAGGGGCTCACGGTCCAGCCGGCTGCGGAACGCGGCAGTTCATCGACGGAGGGGCGACTCTGAGGCGGCCGGCCGTCAGAGACAGTTCAACGCGGAGACGAAGCCATGGCAGCAATGTAAGGGTATGGCGGTTTAGCACAGAGGTATAGTCAGCCCATGGCAAGGGTTACGCCGGCCACTTGATGCGGCAACAACTTGTGGGAGTGGCGGCTCAAGATACGACAGCGGCGGCTCGGAGGCCCTCTTGGCGACTCAACTGCGAAGGCCAGGCCGACAAAGGACTCCGGCGACTCGGGGGTCGGCTCACCCATGGTGTGTCTCACAGCCGTGGATGAGGCGGAAGTAGGGATTTGGCCTGGCGTGGAAGACGGCGGCTCAAGGCCGCGGGCGTGAGCTCGCGCGAGGGCGACTCAAAGCGGAAATGACCCGATGATCCGGTGAGGTGAGTTGACGACACGGCGGCCCGGGGTACGGCCGTTGATTGCAGCAGAACAGTAGTGGGAGGCGAGGCCGCATGTGAGGACGCGCGCCCGGGGAGAAGTGGCTCTGAAGCGGCAGCTCCATGAGGCGGTTCAAGGCAGCAAGGGCGGCTCGGAAGTGACGGGAACGGAGCGCAGCCGGGGCAGCTTAAAGCGCTGGAATTCGGCGACAGCATGGATGGCATGGAGCAGCACAACGCAGGCGCTCGTGGAAGCTTAGGCGCGGCTCACGTGCAGCAGCTCAGGATGCCGGGAGGCCATGGAAACGACAGCTCAAACATGGAGGAAACGGCCTGATGCAGAGAGTTCAATGGCAACTTGACGCGTCGGCGGAAGCAGACTGATGTGGCACCACGGCTGAGGAGCAAAGCCAAGACGAGGTTTTGGCGTTGACTCGACATAGCAGTGGCCGGCTCAGAAACGACGACGGACACTGGCTCCTTCCACACGCGGCGGTAAACGGCCCAGAGGCGGAGCTGGCTTGAAGGCAACATGAATCTGGGTTGTAGTTGGTTTGACCGACTAGTTCAATCGTTTGCACACTTGAATCTTGCATTGATGTTTCCGATAGTAGGCAGTGTTTGAAGACCCAAAAATCTGGTCTGTACTGAATTAGTACTAGCATCGCGTATAGTGCAATAGGAGACAAAAAAATTGATCTTGTGGATCAGCCTTGACCACCACGTGAGGAGCAGTAGCATTATAGTACTATTTCTCGATTTGATGATGAGTTGTTGGAATCGGCGGCAGCAAAACCTTTTAATATCACAGGGGCAGTAGGCTGTACTTCCTCCGTCTAGGTGAATAAGTCATCTTAGATTATGCACCGCAATCAAGGTGGAGAGAAAAACAAAAGAACTTAATGTTTATTTGCTAATTAATACCATTGCATGCAACGTACTGACCACTGCATGTCATGTTTGGTAGTCTCAAGTCATTAAAAGCATACACGCCCCACATCTCTTATTGGTTGATTCCTTTATTTATGTCAAAAAACAAGAAACAACATGAGAGTTGATGCACCATGCCTATGTGTTTTGGGACTATTTGATTTTCGTAAGGTAACTTACACACCTAGACGGAGGGAGTACCAAAAATTACGTAATAGCTGGTGGTCTCCTCGGGACTTGAAGCATATATGTGGAAGCGAGGAGGAGTAGGGGAACTCTCCGGCCGTAACCTTAGATAGGTTTGTCCGTGTACGTACAACATATTAACCCCTTCGATCTCGGACTTGGCGGAGATGCGGTTTAGACGAATCTCGTCACGTCTAACGACTCAAACAATAGAACCTTTATCCTCTTGTTCTCGAAACTTTGCACTGTAAACTCCAAATTTCATCATGACTCTAATCATCAAACCATCTTTTCTTCATCTGACCAATCACGAGCTTCCCAAAACCCTGAGAAAGATCCTTCCAAGAACTCAACACCACCGTGTGCAGGCCCCACGGTGGGCGTCAATTGTCGTGAAATTGTCACGGTAGATGTCCTAGTGTGAGGACTTAGTCGTGAGGCCAACACATCTATGCGGTAGCTTTAAGGGGTTGATCGGAATCGAGAGACGCAACATGCAAGACAAATATTTAGACAACTTCGGGCCCCGGGGAACATCATCCGGTAATAGCCCTACATGATGTTTGTGGCTAGGTCTCATTGTGCTCATGAGGGAGTCGCTGTATAAGCGGGCTCTCCTTGTTGTGTCTAGCCCTAGAGATTATTTCCTGTCCCTCTTGGGGTGCCCTGCCCCTCCTTATATATGTTGAAGGGGCGGGTTACATGACTAGTCCTAGTAGGATTAGGATTACTCTATTACAAGTGGAGTCCTAGTCTTGCTTCCTTTGTAGGAGAATATTATTTATGCCTTTCCTCTTAAGCCTACCCACCATAACATGAGCCGGCCTTCTGGGCCTTGGGCCTAGTCCTTTATCTGACCCGCCATCGAGGCCATCAGTGAGTCGCCAGGCTCATGAGTCGTCAGACCAGTAAGCCGCCAGACCCGTGAGTCGCCAGTCCTCTGGCGGGTTATCAATGAAACGCCAAGTCCGGCAGGGTCATATATCCGGCCGGGTCATATCGCGGGGTATATCCCTGACAAAGAGTGAGGAGCAGCCTCCATGTTTCCTCCTTTTGGTCGGTCCTAGGCTCGCCGTAGATTACAGTGAGTCTCCATTTGAAGCCATATTCTTCAGTTATCGTAACATCAATGTGCATACGGTCCAACCATCACAAACTCAAGATCACTTCCCTCTTCCATAACATAGTTAGACCTCCACTCCTCCCTTCACAAGATTCGAAAACTAAACGCGACATCTTCAATGTGTACAGAAGCTTTTCCACCTTATTTTTTACTCAATTTCGTCTCAGACAGAAACAAACACATTGGGCTACTCCTTCTGGAGTTCCAGAAGACCACGAACTGTCGGTCCGTTCCCCAACCCCCGACAGTTCCAAGCGATGATCTTCATTGGTGCTCGCAGACCTGTCCTGGCAGCCCGGCGTTCTTAGTCATCACCTCATCAGATTTAGCCCCTCCACTCTCCATCTTCTGCTTTTTACTTCCTTCTTCAACTTCCAACTCCATATCCATTGCCCTTCTCGTATCTCCTATTGCATCCTCCCCTATTGACTCCCTAGCCAAGCTCTGACCATTCTCCCTTGGTTCCATGCCTTTCAAATTTTTATACTTCCCTGGTTGTGTGTCATTCCCGGGCTGGCTCTTGTTACTATTATGTATAGATGCTAGCTGCCCCGCATAGCCCCTTTGGGGTACTATTCATGTGGACGTGCATGGGGTTTCTATCATGGAATTATCACGGCAGATGTCCTAGCAGAAGGACTTAGTCGTAGGGCCATCGCAACTAGGAAGCTTAAAGGGGTTAATCAGGATAAAGGACACGAGAGGTTTTATACTAGTTCAGCCCCTTACGATGAAGGTAAAAGCCTACGTCTAGTTGTGTTGATATTGCTGGGGTTTCGATCACCAAGAGGCTAGTTCGCCAGCTTGGTTATCGATCTCTTGTTTCTTGCCCTAAGCCGCCACCGGCTCGTCCTCTTATATACACGGGTTGACGCCTGGTGGCCTACAGAGTCCCAGCCGGCTCATAAATTGTGTCCGGCTCGGTGACTTATTTCACATTCCTTTCCTTACAAGTCTTTCCTTACATACACCGGTTTACAATATTGGGCCTTAAGCCGCCTCTAGGCCTTTAGGCCTTCTATAAGATTTAATAAACTATCGCCTTGAATGTCTACTGGGCTTCCTTTGTGACCCGCCATTGGGGCTGACCCGGCCCCTCCTGGGCGGGTCATAACTAATAGATATATCCCCAACATTAGGCCCCAGGTTGACTTTGAACTTTGTTCTTTGCCAATCTTCAACACTTAAACAAAATCCATCTTCTTATCCTCGCAGAGGTTTTTGTAACCCACCATGACGTCATCTCTTGAAAACACGAAAAAAGATTATGACGTCATCTCCCAACGGATCTTCATCTTTAATGCCTTCTGAGAATCGAGGCGTCCATTTAGTTAGATAACCATTATTCAGGTCTTCCTCGATTTTCGCGCCCACCTGTTGGCTTATCCCCTTATAAATAGGCAGGCCCCGGTCTTTTCTCATTCCTATCTCTTCTTCGTCTTCTTCCTCTCGCAACTCCACTGCAGCTCAAGCTCCGCCGCCGTCGTAGAGCATCTCGTCGTCATCGACTTTGGCTGCTGCATCAACCAGAATCGGTTCAGAGAATGGCGGTGATCTTCCATGGAGTATCCGTGGCCGTAAGTATTCGCCCTCCATTCCTCAGATCCACATTTAGAGCTTCTAGGTTTTCCTGCATGTTCTTCGTAGTTCTTCGCGGTTCTTCGCAGTTCTTCCACTGCCGCCTCTTCTTGATCCAAAAAGAGATGTATGCTTATGCAGTAGTTATTTTGTGCTTGCTCTTGACACTGGTAGATCCCTTTTCCCCAATCTAGGGCCTCATTAGGACTTACAAATTCATCTGCGCTAAACTTTTAGGTCTAGAAGTTTTTCCATTTTGAACAGCCATTTGATCTGGAATAATACCAAGCAATTTGGGAAACTTGTTTGTCTAACCACTTAGCTGAATCTGCTTTCTCAAATATCTACAGTCACGGCGGCTTACTGTGCCGGCTTACTTTTCCTTATATGACATTAGCCCTTATTTAAGCCGCCATTACCCCCCTGTATCATCATCATTTACTTTCACCATTATCATTTAATTGAACCGGCATGTTGCCTTTCTTTCAGTTCGTTTTTGAACATCATGCCGTCCAAAGCGCCGACTGTCGGCAACTGGGTTCCCTCAACCGTGACTGAGGAAAGTTTGAAGGAGTTCTTATCCATAGGATTTTTGCCAAGAAAAAATGTCATGCCTTATCGTGCACCTGACCCGGACGAAGAACGGCCCAATCCAAGAGATGGTAAAGTCATTGTCTTTTCTGGCCACATGAACCGTGGCTTTTCACCGCCCGGCTCAAAGTTCTTCAAAGATGTCCTCCATTTTTTCAAACTCCACCCTCAAGATATCGGGCCCAATTCCATATCCAATATCTGCAACTTCCAAGTGCTCTGTGAGGTGTACCTTCAGGAAGAGCCGACCGTGGAACTCTTTAGAGAGTATTTTTATCTGAACCAGCAGAACGACTGCACCAACGGCCTTAGCTTGGAGCTTGGAGGCATCTCAATTCAGCGTCGACAGGGCGCTGTCTTCCCCCTCATAGTCTTGCCGAGTCATCCAAAAGACTGGAATCAGACTTGGTTCTATTGTCAAGACACTTCACCAGCAAACGAGAAGCCACTGCCGAGTTATCGCACCGAGCGTCTTGACTCCAAATTCGTGCTCCCTGACAAGCTTACTGCTGCCGAACGCAAGAAGCTGATCCCATCAATCAAAAGGATTAACGCCTTATTAGGGAACGGCTTAACCGGAGTTGACTTGACCCGCTGCTGGGTCTCATGGCGGGTTATCCCTCTAAGCCGCCGATCAAAACTGATGTGTGAATATGTTGGAGGCCCAAATGATTCTCTTCGTCACAGCTCCGTCCAATTACCCGAAGAAGATATTGTTGCAATGCCAACCATTCTAGTAAATGTCAAATACGAAGACTGCAGTAAAGTCGGGTTAAACCCCTTCTGCAAACTTAACCCGGTGCCAGAGGTAAAGAACCTCTGATCTCCTTCTTTGTATTTTTCCTAGCCGTGTTAAGTACCTGCCTGATCTTTCATGTTTGTTTATTCGTCTGCAGGCCAGATCTGATTTCTGGAAAGCCAAGTACGACCACGAAGTCGCCAAGAAGGCTAGAGCCACTGCTATCAACACCAAGAAAATGACCCGGCGGTCCAAGAAGAAGAAAAGTACCGCTGAGGATCTGATGAAGCTTGATGATACTTCTGAGTCGGAGGTAGCCCTTGAGTCCCTTGGCCAACTTTTTAATAATCTTATTAACATTGATCATTGCCGGGACGACACAGGGGCCAGTCAGGCCGTGGAAGAAGAGGTAACTATTTCCTCCAACTCAGCCCATTTGCCAAGACAGAAACTTCGAGTCGTAACCCAGTAAGTAAGGTTTTCACACCCTTTGGCTTATCTGGATCCTCATTTTCTTTTGAAAAAGCAGCAACATGAGAGCCACCGTCAGACCCTGAATGATGATGAACCACCTGTTGTTCTTCAACAGACTCCTCAAAAACGCCAAAATGAGGTTTACTTCTTTGTCTTTGATTTTCTGTTAGTGGATCTTCTCCCTTGCATTACTTACTTTGTTTTATCTTTGCAAGAGGTGTCTCGCTCTTCTGGCGACTCGTCTTAGACCCAATTTCCAGCCTTCAAGACTACCCCTGGGTAAGCAAAAAAAATCCTCTTTCCTCCATGTTTTTCAAACTGTTTCTTTGTATTGACAGTCCCATAACATTTCTCTTAGTGGTCAAGCTAAGTCCAAGAAGGCCAAGGTAACTAAGCTGGTGGAAGACCCGCCAGTCCTTGCACCTGAACCGGCCATGCCACCTTCTCCTCCATTAACTGAAGCTCCAGAAGACCCGCCTGTCAACGCTGAAGTAAATCCTCCTAAGCCGTCAGTTGACGATACCACCGTTAATCCTTCTGCAACTAGACCATCCAGCTCGGCCAACCTGCCATCACCGTCTGCGCAAGACGTTCTGATCACCGGAAGCCGCTTTGTTGAGCCGGGGAATCCCACCGTGTTGGCTCGTCACACGGTGAAACAAGAGGCGTTGGAGAGACAGAAAGTGCATTTTGATATTTTGCATTATGGCCATCTGAATGCCAACGACATATTATCCGGCTCTCTCAGTGACACGTCTCCAACGTATCTATAATTTTTGATTGCTCCATGCTATATTATCTACTGTTTTGGACATTATTGGGCTTTATTATCCACTTTTATATTATTTTTGGGACTAACCTACTAACCGGAGGCCCAGCCCAGAATTGCTATTTTTTGCCTGTTTTAGGGTTTCGAAGAAAAGGAATATCAAACGGAGTTCAAACGGAATGAAACCTTCGAGAACGTGATTTTCTCAACGAACAAGACCCGGGAGACTTGGACCCTACATCAAGAAAGAAAAGAGGAGGCCACGAGGTAGGGGGCGCGCCTGCCTACCCCAGGCGCGCCCTCCACCCTCGTGGGCCCCCTGTTGCTCCACCGACGTACTCCTTCCTCCTATATATACCTAGGTACCCCCAAACGATCAGATACGGAGCCAAAACCCTAATTCCACCGCTGCAACTTTCTGTATCCACGAGATCCCATCTTGGGGCCTGTTCCGGAGCTCCGGCAGAGGGGGCATCGATCACAGAGGGCTTCTACATCAACACCATAGCCCCTCCGATGAAGTGTGAGTAGTTTACCTCAGACCTACGGGTCCATAGTTAGTAGCTAGATGGCTTCTTCTCTCTTTTTGGATCTCAATACAATGTTCTCCCCCTCTCTTGTGGAGAACTATTCGATGCAATCTTCTTTTTGCGGTGTGTTTGTTGAGACCGATGAATTGTGGGTTTATGATCAAGTCTATCTATGAATAATATTTGAATCTTCTCTGAATTCTTTTATGTATGATTGGTTATCTTTGCAAGTCTCTTCGAATTATCAGTTTGGTTTGGCCTACTAGATTGATCTTTCTTGTAATGGGAGAAGTGCTTAGCTTTGGGTTCAATCTTGCGGTGTCCTTTCCCAGTGATAGTAGGGGCAGCAAGGCACATATTGTATTGTTGCCATCGAGGATAACAAGATGGGGTTTTCTTCATATTGCATGAGTCTATCCCTCTACATCATGTCATCTTGCTTAAGGCGTTACTCTGTTTTTAACTTACTACTCTAGATGCATGCTGGATAGCGGTCGATGAGTGGAGTAATAGTAGTAGATGCAGGCAGGAGTCGGTCTACTTGTCTCAGACATGATGCCTACATACATGATCATACCTAGATATTCTCATAACTATGCTCAATTCTGTCAATTGATCAACAATAATTTGTTCACCCACCGTAGAATACTTATGCTCTCGAGAGAAGCCATTAGTGAAACCTATGGCCCCCGGGTCTATCTTTATCGATCATATTGATCTCCTACTACTTAGTTATTTCCTTTGCTATTTCCTTTGCCTTTATTTTACTTTGCATCTTTATCATAAAAATACCAAAAATATTATCTTATCATATCTATCAGATCTCACTCTCATAAATGGCCTTATAGGGATTGACAACCCCTATTTGCGTTGGTTGCGAGGATTTATTTGTTTTGTGCAGGTACGAGGGACTCACGCGTAGCCTCCTACTGGATTGATACATTGGTTGTAAAAAACTGAGGGAAATACTTACCCTACTTTGCTGCATCATCCCTTCCTCTTCGGGGAAAACCAACGCAGTGCTCAAGAGGTAGCACTCAGCCATGTGCACTTCAGCCGTGACTCAGAGATCGAAATGGTCAAGCAGTTGCAGCTAAAGTACGAGGTATGTTCTTCCAGCTTACTTATATTCTGCCAGCCCCCAAGTCTTCAGATTATGAGAAAACCAGAATGATCTGTAGACTTTATGATATAGGCTAAGACTTTACCTTTAATTTTTTCTGAAGTCCAATAAAATAGAATGAATCTTCACCTGTAGTCCCCAAGGGCTGGTTCACTTAACCATAAATGAGCCGGTACTTTGAATTTCATAACTGTCTTGTACCGAATCCAACAAACATTGTAATCCGGCTTAACCTTGAGAGACTTTGCTGAATATCATACATTAGCCCCCAAGTGCCAAGTGATGTTACTTTGTAAATTACTTGGGACTTGAAGTATTTTAGAGTCATATGAAATTGTTTTGGCATACATTAGCCCCCAAGTGTCAAGTGGTTTTGCAATGCAAAAGTACTTGAGACTTGAATCTTGAATTTTGGATTTTAATTGAAACCTTGACACATCTGTGTACATTTTGTAGAATGCCTTATCTGAATTGAGCTCGCAATTAACTAATGCAAAGACCCGGCTGGCAGATCAGGAAGCAGAAATCAAGTCTGCTGACTCCAAGCTGCAACTGAGTCTTGCTGAGACAAAAAATTTGAAAACCAGCTTGACTGTCAAGAAGAAAACTTGGGCTGAGGAAAAAACGCTGCTGACACAATGCGCCGAGAAAGCTGAAGCAGCCCTTGAAGAGGTTACGACGGAGCTGACCGGATTAAAACACCGGGTGTCTCAAATGGTGTCCGCCATCTTCGGTAAGTCATCTGTACTGACCTTTTTGACCTTCTTTTGACCCGGAATACAAACCGCTAGCTGACCCTTTATTTAAAAACCATGTGCAGGCCCACGAAGCAAGAACCTGAGCCAAGACAACGTGACTAAACTGAAGGCAGTGTACACCTTAGTGGAGCAATTGTACATCGGCGCACAACGGGCACTTGCCGCTATCTCTCCTGCCAATCAAGGACCCAACCGACTCAGTGATGTCTTAAAGAAGCTGTCAATCTTACCCACCAGGTTCCAAGAAGTCAAGCGCTCCTGTGCTAGAGCCGAGGCTTTAACTGCCCTAAGCCGCTCCAAGGCTTGGGTGCCAGATCTAGACCCGGCAGATGTAGCCAGAGGGTACCCCACGGTAAAGGAAGACGGGTCACTGTTTGAACAGGATGACTTCGTTGCTTGCGTGAGGGAGGTGCGACCTCAGGCCACCATTCTTGGAGATGAAACAAATATCGATAAATACCAGCCGGGTTTTGACTTGGACAATAAGAAGATGGCGACTCCCTCCTACAAAGTGACCGACCTTATCCGCCAGTTCGTCAACATACATTTGCTCCGGATATTGATCCAGCCGGCTTGATTGATGAATAAGCAGAATTTACTGCTGTAGACGGTTTTGACTGGTCAAAAACCAACTTCCAATTAGCAGAAGGCGGTGAGCCGACGAGGGAGGAGTGAAGACCATCTTCATGGGCTTTTAAAAGCCTTGTAATAGATTAGCTGTGAAAACACTGCATAATTTGCCTATGCCATCGCGCATAAGACACCATGCGTGATTCTGTGTTTGCTGATGTCAATATATGCATCATATTTATGGTTGTCCCTGCAATATTTCCGCTCTGTTCCTGTAGATAAAAGGGAAAAACTGGCTTGGCGGCTTAGTACCGAACGGGTTAGAACACCCGATTTATAGCCAATATTTTTATCATAGTAGAAAACAGAACCAGACGTAAAAAGAAAACAAGGTTGAAATAACCTTTGATTAATACAGAAGGAAACTGTTCATAAACAATAGCCATACATGTATCTTTGACCTCTGGACCACCGGTTTATATGACCCGGGTGATGAGGTTGATAATCAAGTCTTTGCGAGAAGTCAATGCTTCTGAATACCTGATGATTATCATGCCCTGGCGGCTTGTTGTCAAATAGTCAAGCTGGTGAAAAGACCATGATTGATTATTTTGAAATTGAGACAACAAAAAACCAATAAGACAAATAACAAGTGGTAAACAAAATTAGCCTTGTAACTAAAGGTTGGTGGTTTTCTGATTCGAATACGATTAGTAAACCGGACCAAAGGGGTTAAGCTAAGATTCGAATACGATCATATAGCCCCAAGTGGCTTTGGCGTTGCGCCGATCAAGAGGGTACCGACAACTATGTTCTCTTTGGTTCGAATACGACCTATGTTTGAACAGGAAGCCCCCAAATGACCTTGAGAGGTTTTTAACGACCTTGATTCGAATACGATCCAAGTCGGACCCAAAAGGGGTTAAGCTGTGATTCGAATATGATCAAGAAGCCGCCTAGTGAGTTTGGCTTTGAGCCGATCAAGAGGGTTACAATAGCTATATTCTCTTTGGTTCGAATACGACCTATGTTTGAACAGGAAGCCCCAAGTGACCTTGATAGTTTCCAGCTAGATTCGAATACGATCATAAGCCAGACCAAAAAAGGTTAGACTTGATTCAAATATGATCAGCTCCTTAATAGTCATTTGAAAATAGTAGTAAAAAATAGTAAAGATGCATAATCTTTGAAAAGAAAAGAGATCGATGGTCCTGCTTTATTACTTATCATATTATATACAATCTGAAAGTATGTACATGATGAGAGCCGGTGGCTCAGGTGTAGTATGGCCAAAGTTGAGCAATGTTCCACGGCAGGCGGGTCTCCTCTTCCGACTTACGTGAGTCTTTGTGCTCTCGAACGTCAATGAGGTAATATGACCCGTTGTTTAAGTTCTTGCTGACCACAAAGGGTCCTTCCCAAGGTGGGGATAGCTTGTGTGCATCTGACAGATCCTGGATGAGCCGGAGCACCAGGTCACCTTCTTGAAAAGTCCTAGACTTAACCCGATGGTTGTGATAACGGCGCAGGTCCTGTTGATAAATTGCTGATCGAGCCGCTGCTAAGTCTCTTTCCTCATCTAACAAGTCAAGTGTATCTTGTCTGGCTTGTTCATTGTTAGCTTCAACATAAGCCGCCACACGGGGCGAGTCATGACGGATGTCACTAGGCAACACTACTTCCGCTCCATAAACCATGAAGAAAGGTGTATAACTTGTAGACCTGTTAGGGGTGGTGTTGATACTCCACAGCACCGAGGGTAACTCCTCTACCCAACAACCCGGCATTCGCTGCAAGGGAACCATAAGCCGGGGCTTGAGACCTTTTAAGATTTCCTGATTTGCTCTCTCACCCTGACCATTGGATTGAGGATGAGCTACAGAAGAAACGTCAAGCCGAATATGCTCGCGCTGACAGAACTCCTCCATAGTCCCTTGGGATAGATTAGTGCCATTGTCAGTGATAATGCTGTGTGGAAAACCAAAACGGACGATCACCTTTTCCATGAACTGAACCGCTATGGCCGCATCACACTTACTCACTGGTTCTGCCTCAACCCACTTTGTGAATTTGTCAACTGCCACTAAAAAATGTTGATACGTCTCCGTCGTATCTACTTTTCCAAACACTTTTGCCCTTGTTTTGGACTCTAACTTGTATGATTTGAATGGAACTAACCCGGACTGACATTGTTTTCAGCAGAATTGCCATGATGTTGTTTTATGTGCAGAAAACAAAAGTTCTCGGAATGACCTGAAACTCCACAGAATATCTTACAATAAATAATAAAAAATCCTCGCCAAAGATGAAGACCAGGGAGCCCACACCCTTGCCACGAGGGTGGGGGTGCCCCCCCTAGGGCGCGCCCCTACCTCATGGGCCCCCTGGAGACCCCCCGACTCCAACTCCAACTCTATATAACTGCTTTCGGGGAGAAAAAAAATAGGAGAGAAGAAATCATCACGTTTTACGATACGGAGCCGCCGCCAAGCCCTAAAACCTCCCGGGAGGGCTGATCTGGAGTCCGTTCGGGGCTCCGGGGAGGGGGATTCGTCGCTGTCGTCATCATCAACCATCCTCCATCACCAATTTCATGATGCTCACCGCCGTGCGTGGGTAATTCCATCGTAGGCTTGCTGGACGGTGATGGGTTGGATGAGATTTATCATGTAATCGAGTTAGTTTTGTTAGGGTTTGATCCCTAGTATCCACTATGTTCTGAGATTGATGTTGCTATGACTTTGCTATGCTTAATGCTTGTCACTAGGGCCCGAGTGCCATGATTTCAGATCTGAACCTATTATGTTTTCATCAATATATGAGAGTTCTTGATCCTATCTTGCAAGTCTATAGTCACCTATTATGTGTTATGATCCGTTAACCCCGAAGTGACAATAATCGGGATACTTACCGGTGATGACCGTAGTTTGAGGAGTTCATGTATTCACTATGTGCTAATGCTTTGTTCCGGTTCTCTATTAAAAGGAGGCCTTAATATGCCTTAGTTTCCATTAGGACCCCGCTGCCACGGGAGGGTAGGACAAAAGATGTCATGCAAGTTATTTTCCATAAGCACGTATGACTATATTCGGAATACATGCCTACATTACATTGACGAACTGGAGCTAGTTCTATGTCACCCTATGTTATGACTGTTACATGATGAACCGCATCCGGCATAATTATCCATCAATGATCCAATGCCTACGAGCTTTCCATATACTGGTTTACTCTTATTTACTTTCTCGTTGCTATTGTTACAATCATTACAAAATACCAAAAACATTACTTTGCTGTCGTTACTCTTTTCTTACCGTTACCATCACTATCATATTACTTTGCTACTAAACACTTTGCTGCAGATACTAAGTTTCCAGGTGTGGCTGAATTGACAACTCAACTGCTAATACTTGAGAATATTCTTTGGCTCCCCTTGTGTCGAATCAATAAATTTGGGTTGAATACTCTACCCTCGAAAGCTGTTGTGATCCCCTATACTTGTGGGTCATCAGATGCGTCTTTTTATCCTTAGACCTTTTGAATGGTCCAACCATGTCAAGCCCCCAGACCGCAAACGGCCAAGTGATTGGGATCATCCGCAGCTCTTGAGCCGGCACATGTGCTCGTCGTGCGAATTTTCGACATCCATCACATCTACTGACCAGATCTTCTGCATCAGCGTGAGCCGTCAACCAGTAAAAACCATGACGAAAAGCTTTGGCCACCAGAGATTTTGACCCGGCATGATGATCACAATCACCTTCATGGATCTCATGAAGTATTTCTTGGCCTTCTTCAGGGGAAACACACCACTAAAACGCTCCAGAGATGCTGCGATGGTATAGTTCTCCGTCAGAAATTGTCATTGACTTAGACCGCCGGGTTATCTATCGGGCCAGGGTCTCATCCACTGGCAGCTCGCCCCGGGTCATGTAAGCCAAGAACGACACTGTCCAATCTAGGATGACGTGAAGAGCCGCCACCAACTGCACCTCCGGGTCAGGAACTGCTAGATCTTCTTCTATAGGTAACTTAATAGACGGGTTATGCAAAATATTCAAAAAGGTGTTAGGTGGCACCGACTTACGCTGAGATCCCAACCAGCTTAAAGCATCACCCGCTTTGTTCTTCCTACGGTCAATGTGCTCCACTTGATAACCTTTAAAATGCCCTGCAACAACATCAACTTCACGATGATAAGCCGCCATGAGAGGATCTTTGGAATCCCACTTGCCTGACACCTGTTGAGCTACCAAATCTGAGTCACCAAGACACCAGACCCGGCTCAGGCTCATCTCTTTAGCCATTCGAAGACCATGGAGCAACGCTTCATATTCTGCTGCGTTGTTAGTGCAAGGAAACATTAGCCGCAACAGATAACAAAATTTGTCACCTCGAGGGGAGGTTAAAAGAACTCCAGCCCCTGAGCCTTCCAACTGTGTGGACCCATCAAAGTGAATAGTCCAATATGTGTTGTATGGTTTCTCCTTCGGCATCAGCATCTCTGTCCAGTCATTAATAAAGTCAACCAGTGCTTGAGACTTGATCGCAGTACATGGTACATACTTCAACCCATGAGACCCAAGCTCAATGGCCCACTTGGCGACCCGTCCAGTGGCTTCTCTATTTTGAATGATGTCTCCCAAAGGAGCAGAGCTAACCATAGTGATTGGGTGACCCTGAAAGTAATGTTTGAGCTTCCGGCTCGCCATGAACACCCCATACACGAGCTTCTGCCAATGTGGATATCTTTTTTTTAGATTCAATCAACACCTCACTGACATAGTAAACTGGCTGTTAAACCGGATGTTCCTTGCCAACTTCCTTACGCTCCACCACAATTGCCACACTAACAGCTCGTGAGTTGGTGGCTATGTATAACAATAGCGGCTCTTTCTCAACTGGAGCAGCAAGGACTGGCGGCTCAGCAAGTTGTTTCTTCAGATCCTCAAAAGCAGAGTTCACAGCATCGCTCCAAAAGAAATCATCCGTTTTCTTCATCATCTGATACAAAGGCATCGCCTTCTCCCCTAACCGGCTTATGAACCGGCTCAAAGCAGCAACACGACCCGCCAGCCGTTGAACGTCATTGATGCATGTTGGTTTGGCCAGGGATGTGATTGCGTTAATTTTCTCCGGTTTAGCTTCAATACCTTGGTTGGACACCAAAAAACCCAAGAGCTTGCTAGCTGGGACTCCAAAAACACACTTGGCCGGGTTAAGCATCATTTTGTAGACCCGGAGGTTATCAAAGGTCTCTTTCAGATCTGTGACCAAGGTTTCCTCTTTCCTGGACTTTACCACTATATCATCCACATAAGCATGAACATTACTTGACATATCAGCCGGAAAAGTCCGGTGAGCCGCCTGCTCCGCTGCCAATTGGACCGCTCGCTCAGCCTCTTGTTGGATCCTCTCTTGATCCGCTAAGTTAAGGGCTCCAGCCTGTACCGGCTCATGCCTGTGCGGCCGGTTGCGGTGTTGAGCATTGCTTGACATATCAGCTAAGTCCATATGTCTACTGTAGCTTGGGCTCCGACTCGGGCGAGCGGTTGAATGGATTCTGTCTCGACTGTAAGAGTACGCATCCTGCTGTGCCAGAGCTGTTTGAAGAAGTTCCCTCACCCTTTGCGTTTCGATCGCCACCGAAGAGTTGCCTTCCATCGGGAGAGCCGCCAAACAAGCCGACGCGGTAATAAGATTTTCCAAGGGATTGCAGAAGTGACCTGGTGGGTTGGCACATAATGAGGCGGAGCGGTATGTACACGGGGTGGTTCCATGGCGCGCGGCTGAAACTGTGCCCTGGGTGTCATGATCCGATTTGCCTCCGGCGGGTTACTTGTCCCGGCCCCGGGTGTATGAAAAAGGTTCCTAGGATCGAGCATCAGAGGTAAACGTGACTGAGTTTTCTGATGCCTTCTTCTCATGACCTCGTTTGACGCGTTCAGATCCACCGAGAGCCGGAAAGTCTCCGCTTGAAGCTGTTGAGCACGAGCATCCAAAGCCGCCCGCTCCGCAGCCATCCTGACCTCTTTTGCTGCTAAATTTTCTTTAGCTTGTACCATTTCTTCCCGTACGTGTGCCACCTCTGCGTCATGCTTAGCTTTATCTGCCGGCTCTACCATGGTAGTCAACAGAGTCGTCAGTTTATCCATGAGGTCCATTAGGATCTGAGCCGGGGGGCACGCAGGGTCTCCTGACCCGGCTGCGGCCGACCCAGTGGTTGTTGTTGCTGCAGCTGTGGAGTTCTGCTCGGGCTACATGCCTGCCATGAAGACTCCGGCCCGATTCGGTGGCTCAGAGGGGTCCAGAATACTGCTGCCATCGGAACAGCCCCCGAGCATGCCATCCTGCAACTGATACAAAGAGTTTGTCTCGCCCGTTCATGATGTAGCGTCAGAACAGATGGCCGTCTCACCGCCATCCACCAATCCTTTAGAGTATTCACCGCCGTGGATGCAACCTACGAAGGCATGCTTCACAACAGATTGAACACGGGCGGACCTCGTGTGATGAGCCGTTTCGACGAGGTTGGTTTGGACGTCCGGCTCAGGGCCCGACTCGCCGTTCCGGCCGATGAAGACATGAATTCCAGCGAAGGGGACCCGGTACCCGTACTCAATTGAGCTGGCCTCGGGGCCCTAGCCTTCGTCGTCGATGTAGATCTTGTCGCGACGACTCTTGGTCATCCGGCCCACAACGTATCCCTTGAGCCCTTTGAAGTTGCCCTTCAAGAACTCAAATCCACCATGCGCTGGCCCCACGGTGGGCACCAACTGTCGTGAAATTGTCACGGCAGATGTCCTAGCAGAAGGACTTAGTCGTAGGGCCATCACAACTAGGAAGCTTAAAGGGGTTAATCGAGACAAAGGACATAAGAGGTTTTATACTAGTTCGGCCCCTTACGATGAAGGTAAAAGCCTAGGTCTAGTTGTGTTGATATTGCTGGGGTTTCAATCACCAAGAGGCTAGTTCGCCGGCTTGGTTATCGATCTCTTGTTTCTTGCCCTAAGCCGCCACCGGGTCGTCCCCTTATATACACGAGTTGATGCCTGGTGGCCTACAGAATCCCGGCCGGCTCATAAATCGTGTCCGGCTCGGTGCTTCTTTCACATTCCTTCCCTTACATACGGCGGTTTACATTATTGGGCCTTAAGCCGCCTCTAGGCCTTTTATAAGATTTAATAAACTATCGCCTTGAAAGTCTACTGGGCTTCCTTTGTGACCCGCCATTGGGGCTGACCCGGCCCCTCTTGGGAGGGTCATAAATGATAGCTATATCCCCAACAGTTTCCCTGCATGGCCTTGGGATCAATGCCCAAAACATTATTTCCCTGGCCGCAGGGAGGGCTCATCTGCATGGCCTTGGGACTTGAGCAGCCTACTTTGATGGGAAACGCGGTATTTCAAAAATATTACCTACGATCACGCAAGATCTATCTAGGAGATGCATAGCAACGGGCGGGAAGAGTGTGTCCATGTACCCTCGTAGACCGAAAGAGGAAGCGTTAAGTAACGCGGTTGATGTAGTCGAACGTCTTCACGATCCAACCGATCAAGCACCAAACACACGGCACCTCCGTGATCTGCACACGTACAGCTCGATGACGTCCCTCGTACTCTTGATCCAGCTGAGGCCGAGGGAGAGTTTCGTCAGCATGACGGTGTGGTGATGATGATGATGAAGTTACCAGCGCAGGGCTTCGCCTAAGCACTGCAATGATATGACCAAGGTGTGTTTCTGTGGAGGGGGGCACCGCACACAGCTAAGAGAAACTTTGATGTCCTTTGGGGTGCCCCCCACCCACGTATATATAGGGGGGATGGAGGAGGAGGCCGGACAAGGGGAGGAGGCGCGTCAAGGGGGGGCAATCCTACTCCAAGTAGGATTCGGCCCCCCTTTCATATTCCAACTAGGAGAAGGGGGAAGGAGAGGGTGGAGAGAAGGAAAGGGGGAGCCGGCCCCCTAGTCCAATTCGGTTTGGGCTAGGGGGGCGCGCGCCACCTATTGGCCTTCCTCCTTTCTTCCACTACTTGGCCCATGAGGCCCAATAACCCCTCGGGGGGTTCCGGTAACCCCCCAGTACTCCGGTAAATACTCGATACACCTCAGAACCATTCTGGCGTCCGAAAATAGTCATCCAATATATCAATCTTTATGTCTCGACCATTTAGAGACTCCTCGTCATGTCCATGATCTCATACGGAACTCCGAACTATCTTCGGTACATCAAAACACATAAACTCATAATACCGATCATCATCGAACGTTAAGCGTGCGGACCCTACGGGTTCGAGAACTATGTAGACATGACCGAGACTCATCTCTGGTCAATAACCAATAGCGGAACCTGGATGATCATATTGGTTCCTACATATTCTACGAAGATCTTTATCGGTCAAACCGCATAACAACATACGTTGTTCCCTTTGCCATCGGTATGTTACTTGCCCGATATTCGATCGTCAGTATCATCATACCTAGTTCAATCTCGTTACTGGAAATTCTCTTTAATCGTTCCGTAATGCATCATCCTGTAACTAACTCATTAGTCACATTGCTTGCAAGGCTTATAGTGATGTGCATTACCGAGAGGGCCCAGAGATACCTCTCCGATAATCAGAGTGACAAATCCTAATCTCGATCTATGACAACTCAACAAACACCATCAGAGACACCTGTAGAGCATCTTATAATCACCCAGTTATGTTGTGATGTTTGATAGCACACTAAGTGTTCCTCCCGTATTCGGGAGTTGCATAATCTCATAGTCATAGGAACATGTATAAGTTATGGAGAAAGCAATAGCAATAAACTAAACAATCATAGTGCTAAGCTAACATATGGGTCACATGTTAATCACATAATTCTCTAATGATGTGATCCCGTTTATCAAATGACAAGTCATGTCTATGTAGGAAACTTAACAATCTTTGATTGACGAGCTAGTCAAGAAGAGGCATACTAGTGACACTATTTGTTTATGTATTCACACATCTACTAAGTTTCCGGTTAATACAATTCTAGCATGAATAATAAACATTTATCATGATATAAGGAAATATAAATAACAACTTTATTATTGCCTCCAGGGCATATTTCCTTCATACTTCTCCTTCGGTCCCCTGCTACTTATGAGATGCGTTGTGAGACAGCCCATGAGTCCGGCCCATGGATAACAGTCCGGCCCATTTATTTGAGATATTGCGAGGTTTGAGTCCCCGCGTACTTCTAGGCATTGTATGCCCATGGAGATAGCCATCCGGAGACCATGCAATAAGGCCTCCTATTCGGCTGCGTTATTGGAGTCTGTGTATAGTATTTGGAGAACGTACTGGACGGCGTCTCCAGTAGGGGACGTTAAAAAGACGCCCGCTCCTACCCTGCCAGCATTTTGGAGCCGTCGAAGTACATGACCCAATTGGAGTATGTGACATACTCTTTAGGGAGTTCGGCCTCTCTCCATTCGGCGATGAAGTTGGCCAGCACTTGGGATTTGTTAGCTCGACGTGGTTTATATGTAATGTCAAATGGGAGGAGCTCAATGTCCCATTTGGCAATCCGGCCCGTAGCATCATGGTTGTTTATAATGTCATTGAGTGGTACTTCGGAGGCCACCGTGATCGAACACTCCTGGAAGTAATGACGGAACTTTCGGGATGCCATGAAGACCGCATATGCTATTTATTGATAATGAGGGTACCAGGATTTGCATGGTGTAAGGACAGTAGATACGTAGTATACTGGCTTCTGAAGCGGGAATTTATGTCTGTCCTATTCTCGTTCAATGACAAGTACTGCGCTCACCACCTGATGTGTTGCCGATATGTATAACAACAGTGGTTCGCCGGTGTTTGGTGCGGCCAGGATTGGATTGCTCGCAAGAAGGGTTTTTATTTCCTCCAGTCCGGCTATTGCCGCGTCGGTCCACTCGAAGTGGTCGATTCGCCGTAAAAGGCGATAGAGTGGCAGTGCCTTTTCTCCCAATCTGGAGACAAAGCGGCTTAGAGCTGCTACGCAACCCGCAAGCTTTTGAACTTGTTTAAGGTCTGTTGGCTTAGCAAACTGTGACAAAGCTCGGATTTTGGTTGGGTTTGCTTCGATTCCTCTGTTGGAAATGATGAAGCCCAGCAGTTTTCTAGCAGGGACGCCGAAGACACACTTTTTCGGGTTGAGCTTAATGTCATACGCTCGGAGGTTGTCGAATGTAAGACGTAAGTCGTCTATTAGTGTTTCGACGTGCCTGGTTTTGATGATGACGTCATCGACGTAAGCTTCTACTGTTTTGCCGATCTGTTTCTCCAGGCATGTTTGAATCATGCGTTGGTATGTGGCGCTGGCGTTCTCGAGCCCAAAGGGCATGGTGTTGAAGCAGAATGGCCCATATGGGGTGATAAATGCTGTTGCGGCTTGATCGGACTCCTTCATTTTGATTTGATGGTATTCGGAATATGCATCAAGGAAACAAAGTGAGTCGTGTCCTGCGGTGGTGTCGATGATTTGATCAATGCGGGGGAGGGGGAAGGGATCCTTATGGCAAGCCTTGTTGAGGTCTTTGAAATCGACACACAGGCGCCAGGATTTGTCCTTCTTTGGTACCATCACCAGGTTTGCTAGCCAGTCTGGATGTTAGATTTCTCTGATGAATCCAGCCTCGATGAGTTTAGCCAGCTCCTCCCCCATGGCTTGTCGCTTGGGTTTGGAAAAGCGCCGCAGTGTTTGCTTAACCGGCTTAAACCCCTTTAATATATTGAGGCTATGTTCGGCCAGCTCACGTGGGATTCCTGGCATATCTGAAGGGTGCCAGGCGAATATGTCCCAGTTTTCGCACAGGAATTCTTGTAGTGCGGTGTCAACTGTTGGGTTCATTTGAGCTCCGATAGATGCTATCTTCTTGGGGTCCGTTGGGTGGACCTGGAATTTGACTATTTCTTCTGCTGGTTTGAAGGAGGTGGATTTAGGGCGTTTGTCGAGGATCACGTCGTCCCTGTCCACCGTGGAGCATAGTGCAGTTAATTCTTTGGTCGCGAGGGCTTCGGATAGCGCCTCCAGGGCCAGGGATGCGGCTTTGTTTTTAGCGCAGAGTGCTGTGTCCGGATCACTGACGAGAGTGATTATACCGTTTGGTCCGGGCATTTTGAGCTTCATATACCCGTAATGGGGTATGGCCTGGAAGCGTGTAACAGCATCCTGCCCCAAAAGGGTGTGATATCCACTACTGAAAGGGGCCGCTTGGAAAGTTATTTCTTCGGACCGATAGTTCTCCGGCGTGCCGAATACTATGTCAAGTGTGATTTTGCCCGCGCACCGCGCCTCCCGACTGGGAATAATTCCTCGGAAGGTTGTGCTACTTTGCTTGATGCGGCTCCTGTCTATTTCCATTTTATGGAGTATGTCCTCATAAATGAGGTTTAGTCCGCTGCCGCCGTCCATGAGGACCTTGGTAAGTCGAAACCCGTCCACGATGGGACTTAGGACTAACGCGGCTGGCGCTCGTACTGTTTTGTACTTTGGTTCGTCACCGGCGTTGAATGTTATAGCCGTGTCATTTCAGGGGTTTATTGTAGCAACTTGGCAGACTTCGGCGAGCTCGTGAAGGGCCCTTTTGCGCTTGTTGGTTGAAGCGAATGTCTCAAAGATCGTAAATACTCTTGAGTAATTGTCTTCTGAGGGACGCTGTTCTGGGTCGTCCTTGATAAGGATGTCCTCGCCGCTCTTGGCTACCTATCATAGTTTCCAACATGCTCTAAGGCTGTGGGTTGCCACGGTATCTGGTGTTGTATGTATTTTGCATGGGCCATCGAGCCACCCCTCCAGAACGGTGCCGTGCCGCATAGCGGTTTTGTGTTTCTTGACTGTTGGACTGGGCGTGCCACGAGGGTGCGCCCTTTTCGCCTGTAGGGGGGGTTGAGTTGGGACCGACGGTTCCCAGCAAGCTGCCTGAGTTTTTTAGGTGCTCTCCATCGCGCTATACTTTTGTACGATGGTTGCTAAGTCAGCGAATTTTAGTATGCGGAGGCGATTGATGGCGTTGAGGATTCCTTCGTCTGCGCAATTGTTGCAGAACACTGATATTGCGTCCTCGTCACGACAATCTTTTACCTTGTCCTTGACAGGGAGGAATCTAGCCCAGAAGTGGTGGACCGTTTCCTGAGGCTGCTATTTTATGCTTATCAGAGCGTCTATATCCGGGTGGGTGGGTGGAATTAAATCTGAACCCCGACCTGACCGATTATCCGAAGTCTGACGACATTCCGGGCTTAATAGTCCGGGTTCTAGAATATCTTTTGAATGTTTAGGACCGCCGTCCGATGCTATGTTCGGAGGGTTGGTCGCATCCTTTCATGGGTGAGTATCCGGCTCTTCTTGAATGGAGATCCGAACATAGTCTATCTTCGATATAGAAGAAGACTCGCCGTCCTGCTCCACGACCACCGCAATCTGGTGGGTGACCGATGGGGTCTTGATTTCTCCTTGATCGGTTTTAGGCCCAATCCGATCGTAGTCTGTGGCAATTCCCAAAGCGGCGATGTGATCTAGGAGTTTGTTCCAAGATGAAAACTCTGTCAGATCCATCTGCTTGGAGTGCTCGGAGTTAATGAAGGGGGTTTTCGATGGCCCGAGAGGTCATCGTCGGCTCAACGGCCAAACGGGCGATCATAGTAAAGCCGCCCAGCCGGAGGGTTTGGCCTGGTGCTAGAGCTCCCTCGGAGGTGATGTTGTCTTTAAGGACAAGGCGAGCCATCGAGCCTTTCGTCGACGGCACAGTGGAACTCTCAATGAAAGCACCAATGTCGGTGTCAAAACCGGCGGATCTCGGGTAGGGGGTCCCGAACTGTGCGTCTAGGATCGATGGTAACAGGAGACGGGGGACAGGATGTTTACCCAGGTTCGGGCCCTCTCTATGGAGGTAATGCCCTACGTCTTGCTTGATTGATCTTGATGAATATGAGTGTTACAAGAGTTGATTGATACGTCCATTTTGCATCATGCTTTTATATCGATATTCATTGCATTATGGACTGTTATTTCACTTTATGTCACAATACTTATGGCTATTCTCTCTTATTTTACAAGGTTTACATGAGGAGGGAGAATGCCGGCAGCTGGAATTTGGGGCTAGAAAAGGAGCAAATATTAGAGACCTATTCTGCGCAACTCCAAAAGTCCTGAAACTCCATGGAACATCTTAAAATAAATAAAGAAAAATCCTCGCCAAAGATGAAGGCCAGGGGGCCCACACCCTGCTCACAAGGGTGGGGGGCGCCCCCCCTAGGGCGTGCCCCCCTACCTCGTGGGCCCCCTGGTGTCTCTCTGACGTCCATCTTCTCCTATATGAAGTCTTTCAATGAGAAAAAAATCAGAAGGAACTTTTTGGGATGAGACTCCGCCGCCACGAGGCGGAACCTTCGCAGATCTAATCTAGAGCTCCGGTAGAGCTGTTCTGCCCGGGATACTTCCCTCCGAGAGGGGGAAATCATCACCATCGTCATCACCAACGCTCCTCTCATCGGGAGAGGGCAATCTCCATCAACATCTTCACCAGCACCATCTCATCTCCAAACCCTAGTTCATCTCTTGTATCCAATTCTTGTCTCAAAGTCCGGGATTGGTGCTAGTAGGTTGCTAGCAGTGTTGATTACTCCTTGTAGTTGATGCTAGTTGGTTTATTTGGTGGAAGATCATATGTTCAGATCCTATATGCATATTATTACCCCTCTGATTATGAACATGAATATGCTTTGTGAGTAATTACGTTTGTTCCTGAGGATAAGGGAGAAGTCTTTCTATTAGTAGTCATGTGAATTTGGTATTCGTTTGATATTTTGATAAGATGTATGTTGTCTAGCCTCTAGTGGTGTTATGTGAACGTCGACTACATAACACTTCACCATTATTTGGGCCTAGAGGAAGGCATTGGGAAGTAATAAGTAGATGATGGGTTGCTAGAGTGACAGAAGCTTAAACCCTAGTTTATGCGTTGCTTCATAAGGGGCTGATTTGGATCCATATGTTTCATGCTATGGTTAGGTTTACCTTAATACTTTTGTTGTAGTTGCGGATGCTTGCAATAGAGGTTAATCATAAGTAGGATGCTTGTTCAAGTAAGAACAGCACCCGAGCACCGGTCCACCCACATATCAAATTATCAAAGTATCGAATGCGAATCATATGAACGTGATGAAAACTAGCTTGACGATATTCCCATGTGTCCTCGGGAGCGCTTTTCCTTATATACAAGTTTGTCCAGGCTTGTCCTTTGCTACAAAAAGGATTGGGCCACCTTGCTGCACTTTATTTACTTTTGTTAGTTGTTGCTCGTTACAAATTATCTTATCACAAAACTATCTATTACCACTTATTTCAGTACTTGCAGAGAATACCTTGCTGAAAACCGCTTATCATTTCCTTCTGCTCCTCGTTGGGTTCGACACTCTTACTTATCGAAAGGACTACGATAGATCCCCTATACTTTTGGGTCATCATTGATCTACCACGAGATCGTAATGGCTAAACCCTAGAAGCCTAGCCTGTATGACTATGGTAATGAATATATCCTTTCTGGACTAACCCCTCTGGTTTATATTGACACCGGGGGGATCTAGGGTTACATAGAGTCGGTTACATAGGAAGGAATCTTCATAGTCGGTCGCCAATCTTTCCTTCCACGCCAAGGAGAGTCTAATCCGGACACAGGTACAGTCTTCGGCCTTCATGTCTTCACAGCCCATCAGTCCGGCCCATGGATAACAGGCCGGAAGCCCGAGGACCCCTTAGTCCAGGACTCCCTCAACGGCCTCTCCGTATGTGGCAGTTTAATCTGGAAGGACCATGGACCCTCCAAGACTTCTTCGGTACTACGCACAAAGGAATGAGGAAGTTGTTTTTCGGGAAACGAAAATAGTGGCCGGACACCACCGAGGACATTGGCCTCGACCGCAACCATCAAGATACCTCGGTAAGCGCTCGACTCCTGAACAATTTTTAGCTATGTGTGCCGTAATGTGATACTGATCACACTATCTTCTTCCAGGGATGGATAAAGAAAGAAGAGCGAATTAGGTGTTTGGCCCCCCTTCCTGAAGACTCAGCGGATCCCGTATTAACAAGGATGCTGGCCCCTCCACCGTACCAGATGCATGTGAAGGAGGGCAAGACGGAGAGCGGGAGGACCGAAGGTGGCCTCCATCCCGAAGATATATTAGATGTTGTGTCCGGGGAGATCAAAATCCCATCGCCCGAAGAAAAAAGTAAAGGAGAAGCCAACATTCATTCTCCCCATGGTAAGAAAAGGGCCGTCTCCGAAGATCGGGAGGAAAGGGCTCCAAGCGAGGCAAGATGCCCCTGTCGGGCGGCTCGGGCTTGGAGGACGACGTTATCGTGCAGTCTCCCGGCGAGGGCAAGCCTAAATCGTAAGAGAACAAGGGTGTTTTAAACATATCTGCTACCTCTTGAGCTTGCATTGGATTTCCCTGAAGAGGAAGGGATGATGCAGTAGAGTAGCGTAAGTATTTCCCTCAGTTTTTGAGAACCAAGGTATCAATCCAGTAGGAGGCCACACTCAAGTCCCTTGTACCTGCACAATACGATAGCTACTCGCAACCACCGCGATTAGGGGTTGTCAATCCCTTCACGGTCACTTACGAGAGTGAGATCTGATAGATATAATATTTTTGGTATTTTTGGTATAGAGATGCAAAGTAAAAAGTAAAGGCAAAGTAAAAAAGCAAAGCAAGATTAAAGTGATGGAGATTAATATGATGAGAATAGACCCGGGGGCCATCGGTTTCACTAGTGGCTTCTCTCAAGAGCATAAGTATTCTACGGTGGGTGAACAAATTACTGTTGAGCAATTGACAGAATTGAGCATAGTTATGAGAATATCTAGGCATGATCATGTATATAGGCATCACGTCCGTGACAAGTAGACCGAAACGATTCTGCATCTACTACTATTACTCCACTCATCGACCGCTATCCAGCATGCATCTAGAGTATTAAGTTAATAACAGAGTAACGCCTTAAGCAAGATGACATGATGTAGAGAGATAAATTCATGCAATATGAAATAAACCCCATCTTGTTATCCTCGATGGCAATGATACAATACGTGCCTTGCTGCCCCTTCTGTCACTAGGAAAGGACACCGCAAGATTGAACCCAAAGCTAAGCACTTCTCCCATGGCAAGAACTACCAATCTAGTTGGCCAAACCAAATGGATAATTCGAAGAGGCTTGCAAAGATAACCAATCATACATAAAAGAATTCAGAGAAGATTCAAATATTATTCATAGATAGACTTGATCATAAACCCACAATTCATCGATCTCAACAAACACACCGCAAAAAGAAGATTACATCGAATAGATCTCCATAAGAGAGGGGGAGAACTTTGTATTGAGATCCAAAAAGAGAGAAGAAGCCATCTAGCTACTAACTATGGACCCGAAGGTCTAAGGTAAACTACTCACACTTCATCGGAGAGGCTATGGTGATGTAGAAGCCCTTGGTGATGACGGCCCTCTCCGGCGGAGCTCCGGAACAGGACCCCAGATGGGATCTCGTGGATACAGACAGTTGCGGCGGTGGAATTAGGTTTTTGGCTCCTCTTCTGATCATTTGGGGGTACGTAGGTATATATAGGAGGAAGTAGTATGTCGGTGGAGCACCGAGGGGCCCACGAGGCAGGGGGCGCGCCCTAGGGGGGCGCCCCCACCCCCGTGACCGCCTCACTGATGCCTTGGCGTGGGGTCCAAGTCTCCTGGATCACGTTCGGTGAGAAAATCGCGTTCCCGAAGGTTTCATTCCATTTGGACTCCGTTTGATATTCTGTTTCTTCGGAATACTGAAATAGGCAGAAAAAAATAGCAATTCTGGGTTGGGCCTACGGTTAATAGGTTAGTCCCAAAAATAATATAAAAGTGTAAAATAAAGCCCAATATAGTCCAAAACAGTAGATAATATAGCATGGAGCAATCAAAAATTATAGATACGTTGGAGACGTATCAGGCATCCCCAAGCTTAATTCCTGCTCGTCCTCGAGTAGGTAAATGATAAAAAGAGAATTTTTGATGCGGAGTGCTACTTGGCATAATTTCAATGCCAATCTTCTTAATTGTGATATGAATATTCAAATTCGAAAGATTCAAGACAAAAGTTTATATTGACATAAAAATAATAATACTTCAAGCATACTAACAAAGCAATTATGTCTTCTCAAAATATCATGGCCAAAGAAAGTTATCCCTACAAAATCATATAGTCTGGCTATGCTCTATCTTGACCACACGAAGTATTTAAATCATGCATAACCCCGATGACAAGCCAAGCAATTGTTTCATACTCTAAAATTTTTAAAACTTTTTCAATCTTCACGCAATACATGAGCGTGAGCCATGGATATAGCACTATAGGTGGAATAGAATGGTGGTTGTGGAGAAGACAAAAAGGAGAAGATAGTCTCACATCAACTAGGCATATCAACGGGCTATGGAGATGCCCATCAATAGATATCAATGTGAGTGAGTAGGGATTGCCATGCAACGGATGCACTAGAGCTATAAGTATATGAGAGCTCAAAAAGAAACTAAGTGGGTGTGCATCCAACTTGCTTGCTCATGAAGACCTAGGGCAATTTAAGGAAGCCCATCATTGGAATATACAAGCCAAGTTCTATAATGAAAGATTCCCACTAGTATATGAAAGTGATAACATGAGAGACTCTCTATTATGAAGATCATGGTGCTACTTTGAAGCTCAAGTGTGGTAAAAGGATAGTAACATTGTCCCTTCTCTCTTTTTTCTCTCATTTTTTTATTTGGGCCTTTTCTCTTTTTTCTATGGCCTCTTTTTATTTGGGCTTCTTTGGCCTCTTTTATTTTTTTCGTCCGGAATCTCATCCCGACTTATGGGGGAATGATAGTCTCCATCATTCTTTCCTCACTTGGGACAATGCTCTAAAAATGATGATCATCACACTTTTATTTTTCTTACAACTCAACAATTACAACTCGATACTTAGAACAGAATATGACTCTATATGAATGCCTCCGGCGGTGTACCGGGATATGCAATATGACAATGATGAATGTGTCATGATAAACGGAACGGTGGAAAGTTGCATGGCAATATATCTCGGAATGGCTATGGAAATGCCATGACAGGTAGGTATGGTGGCTGTTTTGAGGAAGGTATATGGTGGGTGTATGATGCCGACAAAAGGTGTGCGGTATTAGAGAGGCTAGCAAAAGTGGAAGGGTGAGAGTGCGTATAATCCATGGACTCAACATTAGTCATAAAGAACTCATATACTTATTGCAAAAATCTAGAAGTTATCAAAGCAAAGTATTACGCGCATGCTCCTAGGGGGATAGATTGGTAGGAAAAGACCATCGCTCGTCCCCGACCGCCACTCATAAGGAAGACAATCAATAAATAAATCATGCTCCGACTTCATCACATAACGGTTCACCATACGTGCATGCTACGGGAATCACAAACTTTAACACAAGTATTCTTTAAATTCACAACTACTCAACTAGCATGACTCTAATATTATCACCTCCATATCTCAAAACAATTATCATGCTTCAATCTTTTCTTAGTATTCAACACACTCAAAAGAAAGTTTCACAAATCTTGAATACCAAGCATATTATTATTAAGAAAATTACCATGCTATTAAGAGACTCTCAAAATAATTTAAGTGAAGCATGAGAGATAAATAGTTTCTTTAAAACAAATCTACCACCGTGCTCTAAAAGATCCAAGTGAAGCACATAGAGCAAAATTATAACGCTCAAAAGATATAAGTGAAGCACATAGAGCAAAACTACATAGCTCAAAAGATATAAGTGAAGCACATAGAGCAAAACTACATAGCTCAAAAGATATAAGTGAAGCACATAGAGTATTCTATCAAATTTTAATTCATGTATGGCTCTCTCAAAAGGTGTGTACAGCAAGGATGATTGTGGCATACTAAAACACAAAGACACAAATAATACAAGACGCTGCAAGCAAAACACATATTGTGTTGGTGAATAAAAATATAGCTCCAAGTAAATTACCGATGGAAGTGGACGAAAGAGGGGATGCCTTCCGGGGCATCCCCAAGCTTTGACTTTTTGGTGTCCTTGGATTATCTTGGGGGTGCCATGGGCATCCCCAAGCTTAGGCGCTTGCCACTCCTTGTTCCATAATCCATCAAAAGAATTCACCCAAAACTTGAAAACTTCACAACACAAAACTTAAAGTAGAAAACTCGTGAGCTCCGTTAGCGAAAGAAAACAAAAGACCACTTCAAAGTACTGTAATGAACTCATTCTTTATTTATATTGGTGTTAAAACTACTGTATTCCAACTTCTCTATGGATTATAAACTATTTTACTAACCATAGATTCATCAAAATAAGCAAACAACACACGAAAAACAGAATCTGTCAAAAACTGAACAGTCTGTAGTAATCTGTAGCTAGCGCAAGATCTGGAACCTCAAAAATTCTAAAATAAATTGGTGGACGTGAGGAATTTATCTATTAATCATCTGAAAAAAGAATTAACTAAATAGCACTCTTCAGATAAAAATGACAGCAGTTCTCGTGAGCGCTAAAGTTTCTGTTTTTTACAGCAAGTTCAACAAGACTTTCCCCAAGTCTTCCCAATGGTTCTACTTGGAACAAACACTAATTAAACACAAAAAACACAACAAAAACAGAGGCTAAATAATTTATTTATTACTAAACAGGAGCAAAAAGCAAGGAATAAAAATAAAATTGGGTTGCCTCCCAACAAGCGCTATCGTTTAACGCCCCTAGCTAGGCATAAAAGCGAGGATAGATCTAGGTATTGCCATATTTGGTAGGCAATCCTTCGATGAGGCATCTATTTACCTTAGGAATTTCTTTCTTTCTAGTGATTATCAAACTTTTAGGCACAAGATCGAAAAACTCATTTGTAACAATTGTTTCCTTAATGATAGCAAAAAGATTGGGATGAATACTTATAGATTTAAGATCCGCAGTTTCCTTACTAGATGATTCACCCTTATTTTTAGGAACATACATAAGCTTGGAAATTTTAGTAGGAGGACTTGGAGTGTTCTTTACGGAAGAAAAAGCGGTTCCCAAGTTTGTAATGATACCCTCAAGTTTATCAATTCTAGTAGAATCTAAGTTTATCCTCTCATTAACTATGGGTTCCTTTTCCTTAATATTTTTCAAAGTCATTCCTACCTTAGATCCATATTGAGTGATTTGATTGTGGATCTTTTATCTAGATTTTCAATTAATTCAATAGTAGCAACTTTATTTTCAATAATTTCAAGTCTTTGCATAACATGCTCCAAAGTTAACGTGGTTCCATTAACCAAAAGAGGTGGTTAGCCAAATAAATCTAACATAGCATTATAAGAATCAAAAGTATGGCTACCCAAGAAGTTCCCTCCGGTAATGGTATCGAGGATATATCTATACCAAGGATTAAGACCTACATAAAAATTGTGGAGAAGAACTAAGCTAGATTGCTTCCTGGTAGATCTATTTTGAGCATTGCAAATTCTATACCAAGCATCTTTTAGATTTTCTCCCTCCCTTTGTTTAAAATTTAGAACTTCTATCTCGGGAGACAACGGAGAAGATATGAGACTAGCCATGACGACAAGCAAACAAACTAGCACACGAGCAAACAAGAGCAAACGGGCAAAAAGAGGCAAATAGAGAGGGAGGATAGAGAGAGAGAGAGAGAGCGAATAAAACAGCAAGGGTGAAGTGGGGGAGACGGAAACGAGAGGCAAATGGCAAATAATGTAATGCGAGAGATAGGGATTGTGATGGGTACTTGGTATGTTGACTTTTTGCGTAGACTCCCCGGCAACGGCGCCAGAAATGGCTCGTTGTCGGGAGTCAAATCTGACTTGCGCGAACCTCCCCGGCAACGGCGCCAGAAATCCTTCTTGCTACCTCTTGAGCTTGCGTTGGATTTCCCCGAAGAGGAAGGGATGATGCAGCAGAGTAGCGTAAGTATTTCCCTCAGTTTTTGAGAACCAAGGTATCAATCCAGTAGGAGGCCATGCTCAAGTCCCTCGTACCTTCACAAAACGATAGCTACTCGCAACCAACGCGATTAGGGGTTGTCAATCCCTTCACGGTCACTTACGAGAGTGAGATCTGATAGATATAATATTTTTGGTATTTTTGGTATAGAGATGCAAAGTAAAAAGTAAAGGCAAAGTAAAAAAGCAAAGCAAGATTAAAGTGATGGAGATTAATATGATGAGAATAGACCCTGGGGCCATCGGTTTCACTAGTGGCTTCTCTCAAGAGCATAAGTATTCTACGGTGGGTGAACAAATTATTGTTGAGCAATTGACAGAATTGAGCATAGTTATGAGAATATCTAGGCATGATCATGTATATAGGCATCACGTCCGTGACAAGTAGACTGAAACGATTCTGCATCTACTACTATTACTCCACTCATCGACCGCTATCCAGCATGCATCTAGAGTATTAAGTTAAAACAGAGTAATGCTTTAAGCAAGATGACATGATGTAGAGAGATAAATTCATGCAATATGAAATAAACCCCATCTTGTTAACCTCGATGGCAACGGTGCAATACGTGCCTTGCTGCCCCTTCTGTCACTGGGAAAGGACACTGCAAGATCGAACACAAAGCTAGGCACTTCTCCCATGGCAAGAACTACCAATCTAGTTGGCCAAACCAAACGGATAATTCGAAGAGACTTGCAAAGATAACCAATCATACATAAAAGAATTCAGAGAAGATTCAAATATTATTCATAGATAGACTTGATCATAAACCCACAATTCATCGGTCTCAACAAACACACCGCAAAAAGAAGAAGGTTACATCGAATAGATCTCCACAAGAGAGGGGGAGAACTTTGTATTGAGATCCAAAAGGAGAGAAGAAGCCATATAGCTACTAACTATGGACCCGAAGGTCTGAGGTAAACTACTCACACTTCATCGGAGAGGCTATGGTGATGTAGAAGCCCTCCATGATGACGGCCCTCTCCGGCGGAGCTCCAGAACAGGCCCCAAGATGGGATCTCGTGGATACAGAAAGTTGCGGCGGTGGAATTAGGTTTTTGGCTCCTCTTCGGATCGTTTGGGGGTACGTAGGTATATATAGGAGGAAGGAGTACGTCGGTGGAGCACCGAGGGGCCCACGAGGCAGGGGGCGCGCCCGAGGGGGGTGCCCCCCACCCTCGTGACTGCCTCTCTGATGCCTTGGCATAGGGTCCAAGTCTCCTGGATCATGTTCGGTGAGAAAATCACGTTCCCGAAGGTTTCAATCTGTTTGGACTCTGTTTGATATTCTGTTTCTCCGGAATACTGAAATAGGCAAAAAACAGCAATTCTAGGTTGGGCCTCCGGTTAATAGGTTAGTCCCAAAAATAATATAAAAGTGGAAAATAAAGCCCAATATAGTCCAAAACAGTAGATAATATAGCATGGAGCAATCAAAAATTATAGATACGTTGGAGACGTATCAATATCCCGTTCCTCTCCTCTGACCAGGGTAACATCTAGAATATATGTTTTTGCAGCTCGGCACACAGTCTTTTTCAACAATCCTCTTCCTCGGGGGATCTCCTCCCGGAGATGATGGAAAGCTATACGCCTCCACCGGTCTCCTCGCCCAATAGGGCGGATGACTCCGAGGTGTCGTCCCAGAGTGTCTCTCCTGCTCAACAAGTGATGTGAGGGATGATGAAAACACTAACCGAAGGTGATACTTCGGTGGCCCAGGGTACGGGGGCCAACAATAAAGGCCCCACACTGTCCGGCTTACAGCCGGAGACAACTCTAGGGACGAATGAACGAATCCCTTCGAAGGGAGGCCATGCTGCTACAGCACCTTCCGGAGATCCAGAAGCACCGGATATATTGACAAACATGTTGCGACAGGCGTCCGTCTCCGAGGACCATCGTACCTTGATGGGTACGGTGGTTGAAAAGGTCCCGTCCGCCAAAAGCGGATTGAATTAGGCCTTCACGAGCCTGTTAAGAGGCTTCGAGGTTTGTACTGTAATGCTTTCAATTGTGTTTTATTCACAAAATACTCCTGTGTATAGATAGTAGCCCCTGAGACTCTGATTGGCTTCCCATGGGAGGCAATCAGAGGATCAAAAAGATATGTCCAGGAAATAATCTGACTACTTGGAACACAGGTTGTTACCTCCCCGGCTACTGCCCGATCCACAGAGGTTGCAGATCTGCAGCGGAAGATTATTGAGGTGGATGATGACATCATGCTTATCAACAGGCGGCTTGACGAGGTGCAAGGTATGTTTTTGGGGCAGTCAATATATGTATGTATGATAATATATGCATGAAGCTAGAATTGTATACTGAGACGCGCATAACTGTAGATGGTGCTGCCGCGGTGGAGGTCCTTCAGGCTGAACTTGCCCTTGCCAAGGAGCAAGCCCGGATGAGTAATTTGGCTGCCAATAAGGCAGTTGACGAGTTGAAAACCGAACAGTCTGCTCGGCGCCAGTGTGAGGAGAGAATTTCTATCATGGCGTGCGAGCTAGAGAAAACCACTGTCCAGTGTGAATTCCTCGAGAGGGATAACAAAGACAAAGCGGCCGATCTCGATAAGGCCTTACAAGAGGCGAGGGAAGCACGATCCGAGTCTAGAGCGGCTCGGGAAGAGATCCAGCAAGCCGGGGAGATAGCGGCTGGTAAGCATTTCTTGTTACAGACTAAATTCGGCGATCCAAATTATTCCCCGCTTAATCAGATGTGGAGCTCTCTAGACGCATTCTTGGACTTGCCGAAGAGCACCTCTGATGCGGCACAATTTTACCAAGCGTAGGAAGGGTGTGCCACGGAGAAGCTTTTTTGGTCACAATTCGGCGCGCCAAAGTGTCCGCTGTTATTGAACGAACAGATGGCCAGTGGGCTGAGCTCCACAGGATATCCGGTTCTGCCATGAAGGACATCATAGTCCAGCTGTGGCCTACTGAGCCAATTCCGAATTATTATTTCGGTTTGGTGCAGCGGCTTGTTGATGCGGTGCCGCGTATCGACACTGTTAAGCGTTCAACATGCATTGAAGGTGCACGGATGGCCTTTGCCCGTGTCAAGACATACTAGGCAAAGATAAAGGCCACCGACATTGCGGCGAGGAGTCCCCCCAAGGGCAAGGACCATCACGCACCAGAGCATTATTTTGAGGACGTCTTAGAGGGTGCCCGCTTGATAGAGGGTCGGTGCTTGAAAGACATGATATTCGAATGTAATGTATTGAAATTGTAAAAGACAATATTATGATATTTGCTTAAAAGCTTTGGTTCCTCCTGTGTGGCCATTTTTGTATAATCTGAAAGTTTTCCAGTCGTCGGCTTCAGCCCCCTCGTAGAAAATACAGGGGTGTTCAGAACAGCACTTGATCACTCTTAACCCAACGTCTTGGTCCATGAAGGAGGCGTCAATGCGGTGAACGAGGCAATCATACTATAGGGCGTTAACACTTTCACTTAGCCATACGAGTTTTATGGTGGGTCTACTACATAGACCCTGGTATGTACGCGGTTATCCCAATATGGTGCGTAACATGTATGACCTGAAGAAAGGTCCTTCATGTAATACGGAGGGAATCACGAAAGATTCTGATAAGTCATCTAGTGGTTGACCAGCTCTCGCCGCATCATGACAGTCAGTTTTCGGCTTTCTCTACTGAGGTGTTTGACCAGATGAACCGGAAACACAATCGCAGTAGTTCTCCCTTTACTACCTTAGTCGATAGAGCGGAAAGTAAGGTAACAAGCACATGAGCCAAGCAACCCAACTATTGACCCAAGACATGATTCGGAGCTGATGCATATAAGGCCAAACTCGCAACGCCGAAGTATGCTATAAAGCTGTTCGGACTTGTTGGCAATTTATTTTGTTCCCATATCGAGCCCCTGGCGAGTTTTGTCGTGGTGTGTGAAATAACACAAGGAGCAAAATTCAGTTCTTTAGAGAAAAGTGAATACTAGATATAGGTTATGTTCACTAGAACTTTGAGTGATATGCCAATCATTGTTTTGTATATAATAACGCCGTGACCCCAGCTATTTAACATGCCAGGGGTCGACGGCTGAGGAAGAAGGCACTTTACAGGCTCGCAAGATAGAGAGTGCGGTCTACAAAAAGTTGTTTCGGACCTCCTATCGCACGTATGCACCGCCTTTCCTCAGTGAAGCGGCTCCTTAACAGGAGTAGCCTTTGGGTGAATGTACAAACCTAAACTCTGATAGAGTCAATGAGATGATCAGCCGGCGAGTCACCTGTGGTAAAGGATAATGAAAAGGGAAAGAGTAGTTAGAAAAGAAAATAAGGAGGTTATGGAAGTACTTGTAGGCCCGTCTGTATTGTGCTTCCGCCGATGCCCATGGTATTTTGAGTGCATAGCTATGTATGCGCGGTACAGATTTTGCGGGTGTATGAGGTGGACGGCGGAAGCCGAACTGCTAGGCCTGCTCCAAAATTGGTCGGTCCTGCTGAATGGGGACCAGCGGCTTAATGGCTGACAAGGCATGCGGTTTAATAAGACCGCTTTGTTCTTCGGCTGGAGTAACCGTAGTATGATCCTCAGTCCGGAGGGAGTGCTTCTCATGCTCCCCTGTAGAGGTGTGTGTCACGTATACCATGTTCACTGTTTTTACTTTGGGGAGAAATTGCTTCTAACCTCCGGTATTTGGTTGGTGAGTCTCTTTGTCATCGCTATCATCGGGCGGCCTCTTCCCCTTGTGTTCGGCGTTGACCTTGCCGGCCTGCTTGAAGACCCAACAGCTTCTGTTGGTGTGATTGGCTGGTTTATCGGGGTTGCCATGAATCTGGCAGGGCTGGTCCAATATCTTGTCTAAATTGGATGGTTCGTCTCTGTTTGCCTTGAATGGCTTCTTCTGTTGACCGGGTTTGGGGCCGCTGAATCCGGCGTTAACCGCTGTGTCATGCGTTCTTTCATTATCGTTGTGACGTTTGTGTTTGCTGCGTCGTGGTTTGCCATTGCTGTCTCGGACTTCGGAAGTGCCCGGATCGCTGGCGCTATTGCTTCTACGAGCGAGCCAGCTGTCTTCTCCCGCGCAAAAGCAGGTCATCAGAGCGGTAAGGGCTGACATGGATTTTGGTTTTTCCTGACCGATGTGGCGGGCGAGCCACTCGCCCCGGACGCTGTGTTTGAAGGCCGCTAGGGCTTCCGCGTCCGGACAGTCGATGATTTGGTTCTTTTTAACTAAGAACCTAGTCCAGAGCTTCCGGGCTGACTCTCCGGGCTGCTGGACAATGTGACTCAAGTCATCGGCATCTGGTAGCCGGACATATGTACCTTGGAAGTTGTCGCGAAAGGCGTCTTCAAATCCTCCCAACTACCCATAGAGTTTTCAGGCAGACTGTTTAGCCAGTACCGAGCTGGCCCTTTTAGTTTTAGTGGGAGATATTTGATGGCATGAATGTCATCTCCGCGGGCAATGTGGATATGGAGAAGGAAATCCTCGATCCATACCGCGGGATCAGTTGTTCCATCATATGATTCAATATTCACGGGTTTAAACCCTTCTAGGAATTCGTGCTCCATTACTTCGTCTGTAAAGCAAAGAGGGTGTGTGGCGCCTCTATGTTGGGCCACATTGCGACATAGCTCCGATGGAGTCCGTCTGCGGTTTTCGGCTGATGTGTGACTAGGCTTGTTATGTCTGAATAGATAGTCGTCGTCATGTGTCGGGGCACGTCCTCGTGATCCGTAGATCGATCTGGTATGTCCTACTCTATTGTCCCGGTCCTGCCGAAGGTCATATGTGTGACCACAAGCTGTGTTGTCTCTGCCTTTATGGTGAGGTGGGGTGGGCTGGTGTTCAGCTTGAGTTGCCGCTTTGTCCCGACCGCGTGGTGGTCGGTTAGCCGCATTGTGCGGTGATGGTATGGGCTCCGGCGCCTTGTCATCGAACTGAGATAGCAATTTGTGCTTCGGGTAAATTTTGGCTGGGCGCTTGAGGCCGTATTCTTCGGCTACTAGGACATTAGTCCATCTATCGTTAACCAGATCTTGGTCAGCTTGAAGCTGCTGCTGCTTCTTTTTCAGGCTCCTTGCAGTGGCTATTAGCCGGCGCTTAAAGCGCTCCTGCTCCTGACGTTCCTCAGGCATGATAAAATCCTCGCTGCCGAGGCTCACCTCATCCTTGGAGAGTGGAAGATAATTACTGTCCTCCGAGTCATCGTTTATGGTCTGTTTGTCAGGGCTAACTTGTCCGTTTTCCCGATCGTCTTGTTTGGCAGTTCGTTCGTCGGGATCTTCTCTGTCTTTGGCACCGTCCGGAGTGTTATCATCTCCCGTGCCGGGGTTACTGTCTTTGTTGCGGCGTGATTTAGAGCGGCGCTGCTGCCAGCGCTTTGGTTGTATCTCGGGAGGTTTATCCCCAATCGGATCTTCGTTGTCATCGCCGCTATTCTCTTTTGGTGCATCCACCATGTATACGTCATGCGAGGAAGTGGCCATCCAGTGTCCGGTAAACGGAGGGTTTTGGGCCTCTTCTTCTCCGGCATCATCGTCCATACCGTCGATGTTGTCGGAGACGTAATCGATCCTGTAGGTTAAATCTTCGACAGTGGCTATGAAGTGGGCGGTGGGTGGGAAGAAAAATTCTCCGTCATCAGCCTCCAGTTCGAACCGGATATAATTCGGCTGTGAGCCCCCGCTAAGGATAGTGCTCTTAATGAGTTTAACACATCGCCCAAAGGCGAGTGCCGGAAGATGTCCGCAGAGCTGAATTCGACGATCGATGGTCGAGCTCGGCATATGTGGACGCACAAGGTTCGAAACCTGTAGTCGGGGACGAGTCCATGGTTCCAGTGACACAGATGTCACTTCAAGTTAGATTTGTGTGCGGATCCAACGCTGCTGAGTCTGCGGCTTCCGTAGCGGGGTTGAGCTTGTTGTCTTCGGATGGCGCGATCTGCTCCAGATCTAGGGCCAGAGCAGCTACAGGTACTATCTCCTGGGTATGGTTTGATGACAAATTTATGTCATGTTCATCGTGGTGGCAGGGAGCGGCTGCTGTGGTCTCAAATCCGTCGAAGATGAAGTTTCCATGGATATTCGCGACGTAGTTCAAGCTTCCAAATCTGACCTGATGGCCAGGGGCGTAGCTTTAGATCTGCTCCAGATGGCCAAGCGAGTTGGCTCGCAATGCGAAGCCGCCGAACACGAAGATCTGTCTGGGGAGGAAGACTTCCCCTTGGACAGCGTTGTTGTAGATGATTGAAAGAGCCATCAAACCTTTTGACGACGGCACAATGGAACTCTCAATGAAAGCACCAATGTCGGTGTCAAAACTGGCGGATCTCGGGTAGGGGGTCCCGAACTGTACGTCTAAGGTCGATGGTAACAGGAGACAAGGGACACAATGTTTACCCAGGTTCAGGCCCTCTCTATGGAGGTAATACCCTACTTCTTGCTTGATTGATCTTGATGAATATGAGTATTACAAGAGTTGATCTACCACGAGATCGTAATGGCTAAACCATAAAAGTCTAGCCTGTCTGACTATGATTATGAGGATATCTGTCTACGGACCTAGCCCTCCGGTTTATATAGATACCGGAGGGATCTAGGGTTACATAAGGTCGGTTATAGAGAAAGGAATCTTCATATTTGGATGCCAAGGAGAGTCCCATCCGGACACGGGTAAAGTCTTCGGTCCTCGTATCTTCACAGCCCATCAGCCCGACCCATGTCTAATAGGTTGGACGCCCGAGGACCCCTTAGTCCAGGACTCCCTCAGTAAGTACCAGTAGCTATGTGTTTGATCTCTCTCTCGTGTTCTCGATATGGAACGATCTTGATGTACCGTGAGCTTTGCTATTATAGTTGGATCTTATGATGTTTCTCCCCCTCTATCTCCTTGTGATGAATTGAGTTTTCCCTTTGAAGTTATCTTATCAGATCGAGTCTTTAAGGATTTGAGAACACTTGATGTATGTCTTGCATGTGCTTATCTGTGGTGACAATGGCATATTCACATGATCCACTTGATGTATGTTTTGGTGATCAACTTGCGAGTTCTGTGACCTTGTGAACTTATGCATAGGGGTTGGCACACGTTTTCGTCTTGACTCTCCGGTAGAAACTTTGGAGCACTCCTTGAAGTTCTTTGTGTTGGTTGAATAGATGAATCTGAGATTGTGTGATGCATATCATATAATCATACCCGCAGATACTTGAGGTGACATTGGAGTATCTAGGTGACATTAGGGTTTTGGTTGATTTGTGTCTTAAGGTGTTATTTTACTACAAACTCTAGGGCTGTTTGTGACACTTATAGGAATAACCCAATGGATTGATCGGAAGGAATAACTTTGAGGTGGTTTCGTACCCTACAATAATCTCTTCATTTGTTCTCCACTATTAGTGACTTTAGAGTGACTCTTTGTTGCATGTTGAGGGATTTTTATACGATCCAATTATGTTATTATTGTTGAGAGAACTTGCACTAGTGAAAGTATGAACCCTAGGCCTTGTTTCAACGCATGGCAATACCGTTCGTGCTCACTTTTATCATTAGTTACCTTGCTGTTTTTATATTTTCAGACTACAAAAACCTTTATCTACCATCCATATTGCACTTGTATCACCATCTCTTGGCCGAACTAGTGCACCTATACAATTTACCATTGTATTGGGTGTGTTGGGGACACAAGAGACTCTTTGTTATTTGGTTGCAGGGTTGTTTCAAAAAGACCATCGTCATCCTACACCTCCCACGGATTGGTAAACCTTAGGTTATCCACATGAGGGAAATTTGCTACTATCCTACAAACCACTGCACTTGGAGGCCCAACAACGTCTACAAGAAGGAGGTTGTGTAGTAGACATCATGTATTTCTATGGAGGGGGGCACCGCACACGGCTAAGAGAAACTTTGGTGTCCTTTGGGGTGCCCCCTCCCACATATATAAAGGGGGAGGGAGGAGGAGGCCGGCCAAGGGGAGGAGGCGCGCCAAGGGGGGGGGGCAATCCTACTCCAAGTAGGATTCGCCCCCCCCCCCTTCCTATTCCAACTAGGAGAAGGGGGAAGGAGAGGGAGGAGAGAAGGAAAGGGGGCTCGGCCCCCTAGTCCAATTCGGTTTAGGCTAGGGGGCGCCACCTCTTGGCCTTCCTCCTCTGTTCCACTACTAGGCCCATGAGGCCCAATAACCCCCCGGGGGGTTCCGGTAACCCCCCGGTACTCCGGTAAATACTCGATACACCTCGAAACCATTCCGGTGTCTGAATATAGTCATCCAATATATCAATCTTTATGTCTCAGCCATTTCGAGACTCCTTGTCATGTCCATGATCTCATCCAGGATTGTGAACTATCTTTGGTACATCAAAACACATAAACTCATAATACCGATCGTCATCGAACGTTAAGCGTGCGGACCCTATGGGTTCGAGAACTATGTAGACATGACCGAGACTCATCTCTAGTCGATAACCTATAGTGGAACCTGGATGCTCATATTGGTTCCTACATATTCTACGAAGATCTTTATCGGTCAAACTGCATAACAACATACGTTGTTCCCTTTGTCATCGGTATGTTACTTGCCCGAGATTCGATTGTCGGTATCATCATACGTAGTTCAATCTCGTTACCGGAAAGTCTCTTTACTCGTTCCGTAATTCATCATCCCGTGACTAACTCATTAGTCACATTGCTTGCAAGGCTTATAGTGATGTGCATTACCGAGAGAGCCCAGAGATACCTCTCTGACAATCAGAGTGACAAATACTAATCTCGATCTATGCCAATCAACAAACACCATCAGAGACACCTGTAGAGCATCTTTATAATCACCCAGTTATGTTGTGACGTTTGATAGCACACTAAGTGTCCCTCCGGTATTTGGGAGTTGCATAATCTCATAGTCATAGGAACATGTATAAGTTATGGAGAAAGCAATAGCAATAAACTAAACAATCATAGTGCTAAGCTAACGAATGGGTCACATGTCATTCACATCATTGTCTAATGATGTGATCCCGTTTATCAAATGACAAGTCATGTCTATGGTTAGGAAACTTAACCATCTTTGATTAATGAGCTAGTCAAGAAGAGGCATACTAGTGACACTGTTTGTTTATGTATTCACACATGTACTAAGTTTCCGGTTAATACAATTCTAGCATGAATAATAAACATTTATCATGATATAAGGAAATATAAATAACAACTTTATTATTTCCTCTAGGGCATATTTCCTTCATACTTCTCCTTCGGTCCCCTGCTACTTGTGAGATGCGTTGGGTTTTTGCCCCGAAAGGAAGGGGGAAGCAATATAGTAGCAGCTATTATTGACCTCACTAGAGAACCAAGGTTATCGAACCAATAGGAGATTCACACTGACAAAGGTTGACAGTACCTACACACAAACAAAATACTTGCTTCCAACGCGGGCAAGAGGGTTATCAATCCCTTTGTACTCGTTAATTGCAAGGATTAATTCTGATAGTGATAGATATATAAATTGCAAAAGGAAATAAATTGCAGCAAGCTTTTTAAGGTTTCAGTAAATATGGTGAATGGACACGGGGGGCATAGTTTTCGCTAGAGGCATCTCGCTCAAGAACATATCATACGGTGGGTAGACAAATTACTGTTGGAAAATTGATAGAAGAGTGCATATTATGATGTTATATATGGCATGATCAGTACATAGGCATTACGTCTGTGACAAGTAGACCTTAAACTTACTGCATCTATTACTATTACTCCACTTCGAGAGCGCTTCTATGCTTGCCTCTCTAGGTATTAAGTTCATGACAAACAGAGTAATGCATGAAGTATGATGATGTAATGTAGACAAAATGAGACCAATCAATACGATCGAACCCCTTCGTTTTATCCTTAGTAGCAACAATACAAATATGTGCCTCGCTGCCCCTTCTCAGGTGAGGACACCGCAAGATTGAACTTTACTATGCACCACTTCCATAGAAGATCTAATCATCAACTTGGCCAAAGAAAACTCATAGATCGGAAAGCATTACATAGCTATAACAATAAAAAATAATAAAGTTCAGAATATAACTCAATTACTTCCAATGAACAATCTAATCATAAACCCACAATTCATTGTATCCCAACAAACACACCACAAAAGAATATTACATCAGATAGAACTCTGAGGAGAATGTTGTATTGAAGACCAACAAGAGAGAGGGAGAGAGAGAGAGAGAGAAAGTCATCTAGCTAATCACTATGGACCCATAGGTCTGTGGGGAACTACTCACACATCATCAAAGGTGCAACAAGGTTGATGTAGAAGCCCTCTGTGATCAATTCCCCCTCCTACAGAGTACCGACGGAGGCCTCCAGATGGGATCGTGGAACAACAGAGGCTTGCGGCGGTGAAATAATTGTTTTGGGTCTCGCTCTGGTGGTTTCTAGATTTTAGGGAATTTATGGAGTTGGAATTAGGTCAATCGGAGCTACGAGGCCCCCACAAGCTCAGGTGGTACCCCCCTCGGGGCGCACCGTGTGAGCTTGTGGCCCACTCGTATATCTTCCGGCCTCCTCCTAAAGCTTCTAGGGTCCCTTCTGGTCCAAAAAATCACCATAAAGTTTCATTGTGTTTGGACTTCGTTTGGTATGGTTTTTCTGTGAAACAATAAAATAGGCAAAACAAAAACTAGCACTGGGCACTAGGTTAATAGGTTAGTTCTCAAAATGATATAAAATTGCATATGAAGCATACAAGATTGATAATATAATAGCATGAAACAATAAAAAATTGTAGATACATTGGAGGCATATTAGCATGCCCAAGCTTAATTCCTGCTCGTCCTCAAGTAGGTGAATGATAAAAACAAATTTTTTGATGTTGAATGCCACCTAGCATGTTTATCATGTAATCTTCTCACGGTATGAATATTAGGATACAAATGATTTAGGGCAATAGTCTATCATTTGAAATAAAGACAACAATACTCAGACATACTAGCAAACAATCATGCCCTTTTCAAAATAAAGAATGCTAAATAACACTATCCCTACAAAATCGTATAGCTTAGCAGGCTTAGTCTTCCTAACACAAATTATTGGTCATGAACTACCCCGATGACAAGCAGAGTAATCAAATCATACTTTTTCTCGCTTTAGCTTTATCAACTTTCACGCAATACTTGAGCATGAGTCGAGGACTTGGCACTTTGGATGGCAAAGAGAATGATGATGGGGGTTCATAAGGGAACACAAAAATAGAGAAAGTCTCACACCGACGCGGCTGTTCGTTAGGCAATGGATAGGCTTTACAATCAATGTCAGTGTGAGGAGTAGGGATTGCCATGCAATGGATGCACTAGATCTATAAGTGCATGAAAGCTTGCTACGGAAACTAAGTGGGTGTGCATCCAACTTGCTTGTTCATGAAGACCTCGGACATTTGAGGAAGCCCGTCATCGGCATATACAAGCCAAGTTATATAATGCAAAAGTTCCCACTAGTAAATGAAATTGATAAATCATGGAGACTCTCTATATGAAGAACGTGGTGCTACTTTGAAGCACAAGTGTGGTAAAAGGATAGTAGCATTGCCCCTTCTCTACTTTTCTCTCTTTTTTCTTTTTTCCCTTTTTTTCTTTTCTTTTTTAGAACAATATATTGAACCTCATCCCCACTTTTTTGAGGACTCATCAGTCTCCATCATTCTTTACCTCACTGGGACAATGATCTAATAATGATGATCATCACACTTTTATTTACTTACAACTCAATAAAACTGAAAAATAATATGAATCTATATGAATGCCTATGGTAGTGTACTAGGATGTCCAATGATCCAGTGTAACATGTATAACAATGATGAACGGTAGCTTTGCAAAAAATATCATGTCAGCTCTATGATCATGCCAAGCAATATGATCATGAACACACATGTTATGTGACTAGAAATGGTGGAAGTTGCATGGCAATATATCTCGGAATGAATATGGAAATGCCATGATAGGTGGGTATGATGGCTGTTTTGAGGAAGGATATATGAGGCTTATGTGTGATAGAGCGTCTCATATCACGAGATTTGGATACACCGGCGAAGTTTGGACCAACTCTCGAGGTGAGAAAGGGCAATGCACGGTACCGAAGAGGCTAGCAAAATATGGATAGGTGGAAGTGCTTCAGTCCAAGAACATCACATTAGTCGTAAAGAACTCAAGTACTTATTTGATCAACAAGCTAGTCTAGTAGAGGCTTACTATGGACACGGTGTTGTTTATGTATCCACACATATATTTAAGTTTCTAGTGAATACAATTCTAGCATGTATAATAAACATTTATCATGAACAAGGAAATACGACAATAAACAATTTATTATTGCCTCTAGGGCATATTTCCAATAGTCCCCCACTTGCACTAAAGTCGTGTAGCAACCAGACCTCAAACAGTCTGATCTCTGTGCTCCGGTGTCATCCCTGGATCAGTAATGCTGACACCACACAGTACTCGGAGGATTTATAGCAGAGTAGCAATCACACACTTATTACATCGAGTGTCTCATAAGAGAACTTATTACAATAAATATGGCTCAAGGCCATCTAATAACGATAACAACGGAAGGCTTGGAAGATAAGTGAGTCCATCAACTCCAATGGCATCACTGAGTATAGAACCACGACCTAAAAACTCCTTAATCGTCGTCTGAAAAGTCTGCAACATTAACGTTGCAGCCCGAAACGGGTCAGCACATGGAATATGCTGGCAATGTAACACATAGAGAGTAATGGAATGAAACAGCTATACTATATGCATATTTGGCTGGTGGAAAGCTCTATGGTTACAGTTTTGCGTAAAGCCAATTTTTCCCTACTTCAAAGGAATAATTTTATTTAACTATCATGGTAGTTGTTAAACATTGAGAATGGTTGACAGCATTCTCAATCCCAATTAATCATCATCATTAAACATAACCCAACAAAATTAATTTAGAATAACATGTTGAGATTCACATGAAAATCCAGATACTAGATACTCAAGATGTCCATAACCGGGGACACGGTTAACCATGATTAGTTTATTACACTCTACAGAGGTTTGCGCACTTTTCCCCAGAAGACTCGATCGCCTCCATTTGGTTTCTCGCACTACCGGGTGTTTGAGAAGACGGATGACCAAGACATAGTCTTTCAGAAGCGCTAGCACCTTACGATCGGGTAGACCGTACCACCTACATCCCCTACATCTGCTAGTCTACCACTGTAAGAGTTCGCACGACTTAGTCAACTATGCTAGAGCCCATAATAGCTTGTGGCTACACACGGAAGTTTCTAGTATGAATAGTCTCATGATCCTTTGAGCCTGGGTGGCCGTCCAAAAGAAAACAGGCTAGTCCTGGAATACCCAGGCGCCTCAATCCACCCAGATGTGTGTTTAAGTTGCCACCTTAGATAAACCATTAATTAACAATCTCACATCTGTCATGGATATCACTCACCCAATCCACGTCTACTAGCATAGCATGGCAAAATAAGCAAACGTAGAAGTAACTCCCAAAGGTTTGAAAATAACAGGTAATAGGTACTACTTCATCTACTTCCCATCCCACAATTTAATTAGATCCTAATCATGCAATGTGTGAGGATTGATCTAATGCAATAAAACTGGGTAGTAGAAAATGTATGATCAAAGTGTTACTTGCCTTGCTGATGATCCGCGTAACCTAACGATTCGAAGTAACAGGCGGCGCACTCCGGGTACTCTATCGCAAACAAACAAACAAGCATACAATAATTACTCATCTAATGCACGGGTAAAACGCAAATAAGAGACCTAACCAGAAGGTTCAACTTAAGAACTCCGGTTGGCAAAAAGAATCAAATCGAACGAAGCAACGAAAGTCAAACGGCGAAAGAAAACAACTTCGCTCTACTAATCTGGATCTAGGGCAAATTTTACAGTAGCAAAATCTTGTTTAAGTTGATTAAACGGATAGAGGGTTTCGAGACAAATCTCTAGGCGCTTGAATCGCCTGATTCCGATAAACGAGCAAAAAGTTATACCAAAACGAAAATTGGATCAGGAATCGCGATCAGAAAAATCGCTGATTTAATCCGAGAAAAAGAAAAAACGACAAACGCTCGCTAGAACGAACGAACGGACGAACGCTCGCTATTTAAATAAACCGGGAAAACCGATCTATTTAAAAAAACCAAAACCAAAAAAAAATGGCGAAAACCGATTTTTTTTAAAAAAACGTTGGCACGGAAGTCGAGGCGGCGGCGAACCTCGGCGGCGGCGGCGGCAGCGGCGGCGCGTGGCGCGTGGGGGCGAGCGAGGCGGCGGCTAGGGTTTCTCCCGGGGGGCTGGGCCGGCTTATAAAGGCCCCCCCTCGGGCCGGAGTCCTAGTCGGACACGGCCCGTTAGGTCGGTTCGTTTTTTTAAAATTATTACGCTCGGAAGAAAAATAAAAATAAATACTAAACTGACTCCAAAAATTCCGAAATAAATTTTCACGGGCTTCTAAAATCAAGCCGCACAAGGTGAACATTTATTTGGAACCTAAATGCAATTTTGAAAACGCACGTTCTTCCTAAATTCAAATAAAACACCGAAAAACTCCGAAATAAAATCTTATTTGATTTTATTATTAAATCCTCAATATTTCTTTATTTTGGGAAAGTCATTTTATTCCCTCTCTCATATTTTTGTAATAGAAATAATTGATGATAAAATAAATAAAATCAAATGATCCTATTCTCAAAATTTGAGAGAACTCAAATATGAAAATAACGAAATCCCCAACTCTCTCCGTGGGTCCTTGAGTTGCGTAGAATTTCTAGGATCAACCAAAATATAAAAAAATAAAATATGATATGCAATGATGATCTAATGTATAACATTCCAAATTGAAAATTTGGGATGTTACAAACCTACCCCCTTAAGATGAATCTCGCCCTCGAGATTCGGGTTGGCTAAAAAATAGGTGAGGGTGGTCCTTGAGAAAATCTTCCTCTCGTTCCCAGGTGGCTTCATCCTCTGTGTGGTGGCTCCACTGAACTTTGCAAAACTTGATAACCTTGCTACGAGTAACTTGGCTGGCAAATTCGAGGATCTTAACTGGTTTCTCCTCGTAGGTCAAATCGTTATCCAACTGAATAGTTTCCAACGGCACTGTGTCTCTCAACGGTATGTCAGCCATCTCCGCGTGACATTTCTTTAACTGAGAAACGTGGAACACATCACGAACTCCTGACAATTCTTCGGGCAATTCCAACTTGTAGGCCACTTCTCCCATACGCTCCAAAACTCGATATGGTCCTACAAATCGTGGCGCTAACTTTCCTTTAACTCCAAAACGCTTTGTTCCCCGAAGTGGAGATACTCGAAGATAAGCTCTATCTCTGACTTCGTAAACTGTCTCCTTGCGTTTAGAATCTGCATAACTTTTCTGCCTGGACTGGGCTACCTTGAGCCTATCGCGAATCAACTTCACCTTCTGTTCAGACTCTTTAATCAAGTCAGGTCCAAACAACTGGCGGTCTCCAACTTCGTCCCACGACAACGGTGTCCTGCACCTCCTTCCGTACAAAGCTTCGAAAGGGGCCATCTTTAAACTGGTTTGGTAACTGTTGTTGTAAGAGAACTCTGCATATGGCAAATTATCGTCCCAACTAGATCCATAATCTAGTGCACAAGCTCTCAGCATATCCTCCAAAATCTGATTGACTCTCTCGGTCTGTCCATCTGTCTGTGGATGAAAAGCTGTACTGGATTCTAGCCTGGTACCCAAAGTTTTGTGCAACTATTTCCAGAACTTTGAGGTAAACTGGGTTCCTCTATCTGATACGATACTCCTTGGAACTCCATGCAAACATACGATCCTGGTCATGTATATCTTTGCCAACTTAGCACTGGTGTAAGTGGTCTTTACTGGGATGAAATGAGCTACTTTCGTCAATCGATCGACTACAACCCAAATCGAGTCATAGCCTGAACGAGTCCTGGGCAATCCCGTGATAAAATCCATGCCTAACTTATCCCACTTCCATTCGGGTATCGGCAATGGTTGTAACAGTCCTGCTAGCTTCTGATGCTCTGCCTTTACTCTCTGACATACATCACAAACTGCTACATACTCCGCAATATCCTTCTTCATTCCGGTCCACCAGAAAATATCCTTCAAATCCAAATACATCTTAGTATTTCCTGGGTGAATTGAATACGGTGAGTTGTGTGCCTCTTGCAAAATCAACTTCCTGATTTCCGGGTCATTTGGGCACATAAACACGGTCTTCAAACCATAGGGTGTCGTGCTCATCCTCACGAAATCCTTTAGCTTTTTCTTTACTAAGTTTCTCCTTTATAGCGGCAATCTCTTTATCAGCTTTCTGAGCTTCTCTGATTCTATCCATCAAAGTTGACTGAATCTCCAATGCTGCTACATAGCCTCTCGGAACTATTTCCAAACATAGTTCACGAAGATTTTCTGCTAACTCCTTGGGTATTTCTCCCGTCATTAACGTATTGACATGGCTCTTACGGCTTAATGCGTCAGCTACTACATTAGCCTTTCCGGGGTGATAATGCAATTTCATATCATAATCCTTGATAAGCTCCAACCATCTCCTTTGTCTGAGATTCAACTCCTTCTGTGTGAAAATGTACTTCAAACTCTTATGATCCGTGTACACCTCACAATGATTTCCAATGAGGAAATGTCTCCATGTTTTCAAAGCATGCACTACGGCTGCTAACTCCAAATCATGCGTAGCATAATTCAACTCATGAGGCTTCAGTTGTCTTGAGGCATATGAAACAACTCTCCCTTCCTGCATAAGCACTGCTCCAAGTCCTCGACGTGAAGCGTCGCAATACACCTCATAATCTTTGGTCTGGTCTGGCAAAATCAACACTGGTGAGGTAACCAAACGTTTCTTCAACTCCTGGAAACTAGCCTCACATTCCTCTGTCCATATGAACTTGGTATCTTCTTCAACAACTCCGTCATAGGCTTCGCAATCTTTGAGAAATTCTCAATAAATCTCCGGTAGTATCCTGCGAGTCCAAGAAAACTCCGGATCTCTCCAACTGTTGTTGGGGCTTCCCACTTGGTCACGGTTTCAACTTTAGCGGGATCTACTGCTATACCTTCTCCAGATATAACGTGTCCGAGGAATCCTACTTCCTTCAACCAAAACTCACATTTGCTGAACTTGGCATATAATTGATGTTCTCTGAGCTTTCCAAGTACCAAACGCAAATGCTCCTTATGCTCCTCTTCATTCTTCGAATAAACCAGGATATCATCAATGAACACTACGACGAACTTATCCAAAAACTCCATAAACACTTTGTTCATCATGTTCATAAAATAGGCAGGTGCGTTAGTCAGACCAAATGACATAACGGTATACTCATACAGCCCATACCTGGTGGTAAAAGCTGTCTTCGGAATATCCTGTTCTCGAATCTTCAACTGGTGGTATCCTGATCGCAGATCGATCTTGGAAAATACCTTAGCTCCTTGCAATCGATCAAACAGATCGTTGATCATTGGTAGTGGGTACTTGTTCTTGATCGTTACTTCATTCAATCCTCGATAATCAACAACCATCCTTAACGATCCATCCTTCTTCTCCACTAGTAGTACTGGCGATCCCCAAGGCGAAGAACTTGGGCGAATATATCCCTTATCCAGTAACTCCTTAATCTGCTTCTTAATTTCCACCAAATCCTTTGCTGGCATCCTATATGGTCTCTTTGATATTGGCCCTGTGCCTGGCAATAGCTCAATCAAAAACTCAATATCTCTATCCGGTGGCATGCCTGGCAACTCCTCTGGAAATACATCAGGGAAATCCCTTACCACTGGTACTTCCTCCTGCACAACTCCTGTTAGGCAATTTACTTGAGTCCTCTTTGGCACATGCCGGGATACATACTTGATCCTTCTCCCTTCTGGGGTGGTAAGCAAAATTGACTTACTAGCACATTCAATATTCCCTTCATACTTTGATAACCAATCCATGCCTAATATCACATCCAATCCTTGAGATTCCAATACTATTAGGTCTGAGGGAAAAACATAGTTACCAATCCTTAATGGTAACCGATCACACCATAGACTAGCCACATACTCTGCTCCGGGCGAGGTTACTAACATGGGTGACCTAAGGGCTTGGGTTGGTAGGTTATACTTATCCACAAATCCCCTTGAGATGTATGAATGCGATGCACCAGTATCAAAAAGAACGAGTGCAGTAAATGACTTAACCAAAAACTTACCTATTACTGCATCGGGCTGAGCTTCAACCTCCTCCACGCTAACGTGGTTCACCTGTCCCCTGTTGAAAGGGTTCGGCTTCTTCCCAGAACTTCCATTGCCATTTTGGCCTTCAGGACATTCATTGGCATAATGTCCGGTCTTCTGACACTTAAAGCAAGTGACTTGGCTTAGGTCCTTCTTGGCTGGGGTTGATGGGTTGGTGCGGTTCTGGCCGTTGCTTCCTCCATTGCCATTACCATTCTTGGTGCCATTGTGATTGTGCGAGCTACCTCCTCCATGGGTATGTTGAAAATGTCCTCCCGGTCTAGGGGTAAAACATGGCTTCTGCTGAGCTCCTGAATTGTACTTTCCTTGTCCATACTTCCTCTTGCGATTCTCAATTTGCTGTTGCTTCCCTTCAATCATAAGAGCACGATCTACCAACTCCTGGTAGTTATTGAAGGTTGCTACCATCAACTGCATGCTCAGCTCATCATTCAGTCCTTCCAGAAACTTCTCTTGCTTAGCTGCATCCGTAGCAACGTCATCTGGGGCATAACGTGCTAGCTTACTAAATTCCTCCACATACTGGCCAACTGTCCTTCCTCCTTGGCGCAAGTTGCAAAACTCACGCTTCTTCATGGCCATAGCTCCTGCTGAAACATGTGCAGTACGAAAAGCCTACTGAAACTGGTCCCATGTGATAGTGTCAACTGGGAAAGTGGTTGTGAAATTCTCCCACCATGATGCTGCGGGTCCTTCTAGCTGATGTGCGGCAAACTTCACCTTCTTCGCATCTGTGCATCCTGCTGTGGTCAACTCCCTAGCTGTCTTGCAGAGCCAATCATCTGCTACTATCGGCTCGGTGCTACTAGAAAACACCGGCGGATTCAGCCTAAGAAAACGGGCTAAGTGGTCAACAGGTGGTGGTGGTGGTGGGTTGTTGTTGTTGTTGTTCCCTTGATTCTGATTCTGGACTAGCAACTGCATCAATGTGTTCTGCTGCTGGATCAACTGGGTGAGCTCCGGTGGAAAGGCAAATCCGGGGTCACGTCTCGGAGGCATCTGAGGGTTTAGAAAAGATGAGATATAAGAATAGAGGGGGTCTAAAGAGAAAACACTACCCATATGCACATGAGGCAAAAGCAAACAATTCACTTCAATCAATCAAACAAGGGCATACAATCGATCTAACTATCGCAAAAGTGCTCGGACTACTATATTTACATGGTGGACTACTACTACTGATGAGGTGGTCTACTAGAAATATTCTTCGGTCGTTGACTCCATAATATCTGCTCCAGCTTCATCAACATAGTCATCATCGCTACTATCTGGTTCCGAGTCGGTGCCGTCGATGATGATGTAGTCTTCTGGGCTAATCTCCTGGGGTTCTTCGTCTTCATCTACTGGCGTAGGGCCTCCCATAAATATTCCAATCTTCTTGATCAGGTCGTCATTCTTCTCCACCAATACTTCAATTTCCTCTTCATAATCTTCACGTGTAGCCTTGAGTTCTTCCTCCAGTTCCTTGATTCTAGTCTTAGCCTTCTTCAGATCTATCATGTCGGCGCACATTTGGTTCTCCTGTCGTCGAATGTGCTGGTTTAACTCCTGGATAAAAACTGCAATTGATCTATCCTTCCTAGTGCTGATCATCTCCCAGTGCTCATCTCGGCACCCACAAATCTGGTAGATAGTATCCTTGAGATCCTTGCGGTAGACTTCTCCAATGCGTCCCATGGCGATGTGAGCTGCCATGCTCTTTCCTAGACTCCAAGTTGGTGCATCAAAAGAAAACTCTATGGGCTCAGTGACTGGCATGAACGTCCTTCCTGGAACTTGAACTTGAATCATCCAGCGCTCTTCTTCAGGTAAAGTGGCGTTGTAGGTTCCCGTGAAGCTTGGTACTCCTATGTTCAGGTATCTAGTGACTTCCTTCAAGTGTCGTCCAAAGGGTGTATCTTCATCCGGTTGTGTGAACTTGTTCCTTGCATCCGCCATCCTAAAGAGTAGAAAAGATGAGAGGTCAGAAGAGAAGAGAGTGAATAGTGATCTAGGTCTTTAGCTTAGTGGTCGTGTCCTACAGTCAGCGTGTGCTCTGATACCATCTCTGTAGCGACCAGACCTCAAACAGTCTGATCTCTGTGCTCCGGTGTCATCCCTGGATCAGTAATGCTGACACCACACAGTACTCGGAGGATTTATAGCAGAGTAGCAATCACACACTTATTACATCGAGTGTCTCAAAGAGAACTTATTACAATAAATATGGCTTAAGGCCATCTAATAACGATAACAGCGGAAGGCTTGGAAGATAAGTGAGTCCATCAACTCCAACGGCATCACTGAGTATAGAACCACGACCTAAAAACTCCTTAATCGTCGTCTGAAAAGTCTGCAACATTAACGTTGCAGCCCGAAACGGGTCAGCACATGGAATATGCTGGCAATGTAACACATAGAGAGTAATGGAATGAAACAGCTATACTATATGCATATTTGGCTGGTGGAAAGCTCTATGGTTACAGTTTTGCGTAAAGCCAATTTTTCCCTACTTCAAAGGAATAAATTTATTTAACTATCATGGTAGTTGTTAAACATTGAGAATGGTTGACAGCATTCTCAATCCCAATTAAGCATCATCATTAAACATAACCCAACAAAATTAATTTAGAGTAACATGTTGAGATTCACATGAAATCCAAGTACTAGATACTCAAGATGTCCATAACCGGGGACACGGCTAACCATGATTAGTTTATTACACTCTGCAGAGGTTTGCGCACTTTTCCCCACAAGACTCGATCGCCTCCGTTTGGTTTCTCGCACTACATGGTGTTTGAGAAGACGGATGACCGAGACATAGTCTTTCAGAAGCGCTAGCACCTTACGATCGGGTAGACCGTACCACCTACATCCCCTACATCTGCTAGTCTACCACTGTAAGAGTTCGCACGACTTAGTCAACTATGCTAGAGCCCATAATAGCTTGTGGCTGCACACGGAAGTTTCTAGTATGAATAGTCTCATGATCCCTTTGAGCCTGGGTGGCGGTCCAAAAGAAAACAGGCAAGTCCTGGAATACCCAGGTGCCTCAATCCACCCAGATGTGTGTTTAAGTTGCCACCTTAGATAAACCATTAATTAACAATCTCACATCTGTCATGGATATCACTCACCCAATCCACGTCTACTAGCATAGCATGGCAAAATAAGCAAACGTAGAAGTAACTCCCAAAGGTTTGATAATAACAGGTAATAGGTACTACCTCATCTACTTCCCATCCCACAATTTAATTAGATCCTAATCATGCAATGTGTGAGGATTGATCTAATGCAATAAAACTGGGTAGTAGAAAAGGTATGATCAAAGTGTTACTTGCCTTGCTGATGATCCGCGAAACCTAACGATTCGAAGTAACAGGCGGCGCACTCCGGGTACTCTATCGCAAACAAACAAACAAGCATACAATAAGTACTCATCTAATGCACGGGTAAAACGCAAATAAGAGATCCAACCAGAAGGTTCAACTTAAGAACTCCGATTGGCAAAAAGAATCAAATCGAACGAAGCAACGAAAGTCAAACGGCGAAAGAAAACAACTTCGTTCTACTAATCTGGATCTAGGGCAAATTTTACAGTAGCAAAATCTTGTTTAAGTTGATTAAACGGATAGAGTGTTTCGAGACAAAATCTCTAGGCGCTTGAATCGCCTGATTCCGATAAACGAGCGAAAAGTTATACTAAAACGAAAAATTGGATCAGGAATCGCGATCAGAAAAATCGCGGATTTAATCCGAGAAAAAGAAAAAACGACGAACACTCGCTAGAACGAACGAACGGACGAACACTCGCTATTTAAATAAACCGGGAAAACCGATCTATTTAAAAAAAACCGATGAAAACCGATTTTTTTTTAAAAAAAATGTTGGCATGGAAGTTGAGGCGGCGGCGAACCTCGGCGGCGGCGGCGGCAGGCAGCGACGGCGGTGGCGGCGTGGCGCGTGGGGGCGAGCGAGGCAGCGGCTAGGGTTTCTCCCGGGGGGCTGGGCCGGCTTATAAAGGCCCCCCCTCGGGCCGGAATCCTAGTCGGACATGGCCCGTTAGGTCGGTTCGTTTTTTTTTAATTATTCCGCTCGGAAGAAAAATAAAAAGAAATAATATACGGACTCCAAAAATTCTGAAATAAATTTTCACGGGCTTCTAAAATCAAGCCGCACAAGGTTAACATTTATTTGGAACCTAAATGCAATTTTGAAAAACGCACATTTTTTCCTAAATTCAAATAAAACACCGAAAAACTCCGAAATAAAATCTTATTTGATTTTATTATTAAATCCTCAATATTTCTTTATTTTGGGAAAGTCATTTTATTCCCTCTCTCATATTTTTGTAATAAAAATAATTGATGATAAAATAAATAAAATCAAATGATCCTATTCTCAAAATTTGAGAGAACTCAAATATGAAAATAACGAAATTCCCAACTCTCTCCGTGGGTCCTTGAGTTGTGTAGAATTTCTAGGATCAACCAAAATGCAAAAAAATAAAATATGATATGCGATGATAATCTAATGTATAACATTCCAAATTGAAAATTTGGGATGTTACAAGTCAATAATCTAGTTTACATCGTAATGAATCTAACACCCATAGAGTTCTAGTGCTAATCATGTTTTGCTCGTGGAAGAGGTTTAGTCAACGGGTCTGCCACATTCAGATTCGTATGTACTTTGCAAATCTCTATGTCTCCATCCTTAATGTAATTATGAATGTAGTTGAAAAGGCGCTTGACATGCTTGGTCTTCTTGTGAAATCTTGGCTCCTTGGCAATGACAATGGTGTCAGTGTTGTCACAATAGAGAGTCATAGGATCCCATGCACTAGGTATCACTCCTAGATCAAACATGACCTCCTTCATCCAGACTCCTTCCCGTGCTGCTTCTGAATCAGCTATATATTTTGGTTCACATGTGGAGACCTATGAGTCCTCGAAAAATTGGGGATGAGGTCCATGATACTATTCTGAATAAAAACAAAAAAAAGAGAGAAAAAGAGAGAAGGGGCATTCTACTATCCTTTTACCACACTTGTGGTTCAGAGTAGCACCATGTACTTCATATAGAGAGTTTTCATATGCTTCACGACTATGTTAGTGGGATCTTTATATTATAGAACTTGGCTTGTATATTTCGATGACGAGCTAACTTCCTCAAATGCTCGAGGTCTTCATGAGCAAGCAAGTTGGATGCACAACCACTTAGCTGCATTAGGAGAGCTTTCAAACACTTATAGCTCTACTGCATCTATTGCATGGTGATCCCTACTCCATGTGTGGACATCGATCATAAGGCCTTCTCCATTGCATAATGGTCAGCTGCGTTGATGCAAGACTCTCTTTGTTTTTGACTTCTCAAACCCCAATCATTATTCCACTTTCCCTTTAAGTGTGAGGCATAGGCTTGTGCTCAGCTCTGCATAGGTAGTTGAGTGGTTCAATAGCGAAGACAGATGATCTTGCTATTGTACCTAGTATGCCTCGAGTTTGTGTTTTTGAAGTGATCACTGATACATGATTTCTTTGTCTGTGATAGTCATTGCTATGTTCCCGACATAATATTAACATTCTCTCTAAACCTCTGACAATGGGAATTTGGACTCCCCAAAAATATTCCCTCTTTCTTAACCTCCATGGCAATGGAAATAGGAGGATTTCAGGTATTACTCCCATGCTAGCTAACTTTTGCAAACTAGCAAGATGGACATGGATATCACATTTGGACTTTGGTTTTCAATATGTGCTTAGAGTTGGCAACAATGAGCTTAGATAGTCAACCTTCTTACTCCAGGACGAGCAAGGTTTAAGCTTGGGGAGGTTGATGGCTCCATATTTTATGCATCTTTAGAGCTCATTTGTTGCACATTATCTCTATATATCAAGTCATATCATGTTCCATTGAGTCAATTATATGTCCTTATGCATGATTTCCAGTTTTTGTACTTTTCACCATGAGCATTGCATAATCTTTATTCTTAGTTGGTTTTTATTATTTTTCTTTGTCTTTGTGTATTTTGTAGGTGTGATGGACTTCCCAAGTACTTAGCATGATGAAAGGAGCTCAAACGGTGGACACCCAGGGCCCAGACTTAGCCATTTCGAAGGTGGAAAAACTCATTTTTACAAAGTGCTCCAAATCAAGATCTAAAACCAGAAATGGATTAGCGTCATTCATATGAAGCCAATGATCCCAAGCACATCAAATTTTGAGTTTGTATGAAGAAATGGCGACCAATTTACTAGAGGAAGAGATAACACAAGACGGCCTTTCATGTGACCGCATTTAGTCATTTCGGCGGTCATTTGACATGCTGACAGCTTCGAAAGTTGCCCTTCCAGACATGATTCTTCACCAATTTCATCCCCAATTGTTCCCACGGGATCATTGGCTCTTAATGAAGGGATTGGGAGAGGATAAGGCTCACCTAGAACCCTTGGATCAAAGGAGAGAATCCACATCAAGGGAGGAGTCATAGGGAGAGCTCTTATATAATCACCATCAACCCTAGCCACTGCCTCCATTCATTCATTCATCATCATCGTTCGTCATTCATCATTATCGTCTCCAAGTCCAGCCGCCATCCACATGAAGAACACCAAGGGGACAACCAAGAGGGAGACCGAAAGGGAGCCGCCGTCGGTGGGGTGCGGCCATGGGCCACTGCCGTCGCACCACCGTCATCACCATCATCATCTGCATGGCCGCCATCATCACCCCTTCCTCCTCCTCCATCATGGTCCTCGTGATGGGTTGTAATAACTTTTGAACCCCTCTTTATGTGATGTTATTTGAGTAATTGTTGGATTTGGGTCGGTCGATTAGTAATTGGTTATTTGATATGTGTTGTCTAACTATGTGTGCTGCTTCGTGTTGCATATTTACCTGTGGTAACTTAGTGATGTGAGTGCCTTATCCATTGGCGTAGTTGGAGGCACCCAACTCCCCATGCCACACATGAAGTATATAGATGGTTGTGTAAACCGATTGACCTGTGATGTGACAGGTGCAGTTATCTAGAGGGGAACACAATTATTCTAGGAGCATGGTTGTCCATAGAACCTAATGCCTTTGTTTGGTTCTCAAACCCATGAGGACCTTAATGTCTTTGTGTTAGCCACCTATGGTATGGGACACGAAGTAGGATGAATGAGTTATCTCAATAAGCGCGTCTTGAGAGATAAATGTTATGTGAGGGACCGCCCACCAAAATTAGACCACCGTATCCTATGATGCAGTTACTGACTTAATCACAACGTGACATAGTAGTAATACCCTAACTCCATTATGTGCTTGTACCGAACGTAGCCATACCTAAATGTCACCAATCTCATCTAAAACACCACATACTTCTCTTAGTTTATTTCTTTCACTTAGTTTAGTATTTATTTTCCGTTGTCTTCAATCCAGCCCTCGTAACCTTAATGTCTTCTTGTTACTGCCGCTGTATGGAACAACAAGTAGGACGATTGAGTTGTCAGAATATGGCGCTACTTGAGAGACAATGTTATGTGAGGGACCACCCATCATCGATCGATTTCCATATCCTATAATGCACGACACTAACTCAGCCACGACGTGCTGATAGTCAAAAGGCTCAACTCTACTCCATGCCGCGAGCGGAACGATCTCATACCTAGACACCAATGTACTCATCCAAAACATCGCATTAATTCGCATGGTTTATTTATCGTCTTAGTTTATTTTTTATTTTGTGTTCCCTCTAGTACTTAGTTTAATTCTCCCTTTTATCATTTCCCCTAGCAACCGACTTTAGTGAACTATTTCCAAACTCTGGTTTGAGTGTGAGCGTAGTTGCGTAAGTGATGATGCAACTGTGGGGATAGTACTGTCTTCCTTTTCGCTCCCTGTGAGATTGACAAACCTTACTTATCATGAAGTTGCTACCAAAGCCCTATGCACTTGCATGTCATCACGTAGTAGCAACCATTTCTGATTTTTTTTGAACTTGAGATACGTCATATTCCCGAGAATTATAGCCATTCTAATTGAAGTTGTTTCTAATTTTGTTTTCTTTTTGTTCAAAAGTGGCTTGGATTTTTAATCATGTTTATTGGATTTGAACTTGGATTCACTTTTTTGAAAGTTCATAGTACATAGAATACAATTATATGCAATTGGACCTGCTATATAATTATATTATCTCAATTGTCTAATTTCTAGTGTTTTATCAAAGTTCATCTCGAAATACCTAATAGCTATGTTTGAATTCATTGAGGAATGATCATATGTCTTGCAAACTTTTCAGGACGGTTTTATTTAATATTTGGAAAAAAATAACTTAATGTAAATGAGTTCCATTTTATTTATTTAATAAATTATGGTTTGAATTAAATCAAATAGATTATACTTGATTTACCTCAAGTTTCATGGGCAAGAGAGCGATGATGCACAAATCACTGGCAGAGCTAGCAAATTGCCAAAGCCTGGGCACGGTCATAAGTTAAAATCCACTTTGGATTAACGTCATGTGTATACACACACTTCTGTTTCATATATCATAGAAGTAAAAAAATCAGATACAATACCAAATAATCCACTAAAAGTTTTCTCTCTTTTTGCAGGGTAATTCACTAAAAGTTTTTGACGTTCATACACGAGCAAGGTCCAATCTACGATGTTTATGTTTATGTTCAACCCTTTGTTGCAGGCTTTGCCACGATCAATGTAGAACTGCAAGACCTCAATCGATCGATTCTAAATCCTGGGTCCTTGCTTCTGGTTGCTTGTTTTTTTTGAAGCAATGGCTTCTCGTTGCTGAAAGCATGGCCTGTAGCCTATGTTACGAAACAAATGAATGGGCCTATGGCCTCTTGGTTGTAGCGAGAAAAGCCCAATAAGCAAGGAAATGGTCAAAGTGGCCCAGATAGTGCAGTTCGTTCGTTTCCAGCGTTAATTTCGCGATTTTCCAGCATATTTCAACAAGTTTAACGATTCTGATGGCTTGGCTAGCTCGTTGGAGTTCATATAAACGGCGCCGTCGAGCCTGTGCACGTGCCCAGGGTGCCCGTACGGTAAAATCGCCCCTGGCACAAATCAACGTTATAAAACTATCTTCCTTTATTTAGTAAACTACGGGTGCTTACACCTTGGACTCTTGGAGAGATTTACAAGCTTACTAGGTTGTTACCAATATTTGAAAAATCAAAAGTAGCCAAAATCACTTCTTAATAAATGTAGCAAGGCAAAACTTTTGCCTCCTTTTCAAAAAAAGAAGTAAAAAATACCAACTAAAATAAGTTGTCAAAAATATACAGCTTTTTGTAAGCTTGAAAAAAAAATACTGATAACCAACCAATCACTATGCAATATTTGATGTTTGCTAAAGTTTGGCATGTCAATTTTTGACGTCAAACGAATCATGCTCTTGAGCGCCGGTCAATTTGGTTTTGTATTGACTAGGGTATTGAGGTTTGAGTGGCCTATGCTCTAGTGGGCTTTTGGCCCACGGGTCACCATAATGTATGACAAAGGGCCTACTAATTAATGGGTACATTTTTGTCTAAAAAAAACTAACGGGTACATTTCACCTGTCGACGATGTTTGCTCACCCGAAGAAACCGCAACTCAACCCGTCACTGATGGCATGGCTATGAGCAACGAGTACAGTGAGAACCATCAATGTTGGCCTTTCCATGTTTCTATCGTTGTGTCCTAGTAGTTTCTTTTTTCTGCGAATCAATTGTCGTAGTAGTCGATTGTGATGGAAAACTGTTGTAGTGTCGATTGTGAAGGGAAAAGGAATACGGCCAACTTGCAAACCGACAGTCCTAATAAAGTAGTCGATCGTGACGTAGTAGAAGTACCGTAACTTTCCCGTAAAGTAGACAGGCCTCCGCACTTATACACCACGAGTAGAATCTTCTTCGCGATCTGTCGCCAACGACTTGTTTCTATCTGCAAGCCAGAAACAAGCCGAAGGGGAGCCCATGCCGACGCGGAAGCGCTTGCGGTCTTCGCCCACTTGGCCGGAGGAGTTCTGCACGTGGATCGGCGAGCTACGTAAGTGGATGAGTGTGCCTCCGGTCCACTACGCCACGACGTTGGAGAAGGAGATGGCCTACCTTAAACGCTGAAAGGCGCACTGGCTCGCCGAGGAGGGGTTGACAGCGAGCGGTAGATGCTTCGGGAGCAGCAGTTGCACCGTGACGAGGACACACTACGGCTTGAGGAGGAGGAGGCGGAGCACGCCCGGCGAGACGCAATGCCAGCGCCCCAGCAGACGCCGGAGGAGGCTGCCCTGGGCTGGCCCGGCTCCCACCTTCATCCACCTCACCGGCAGCAATGGCGACGACAAAGGCAAGGGCAAGGCAAATGTCTAGGATAGCGTGTGGGCGCAGATTTTTTTTTATGTTGTAAATAATGTTTAATTATGTTTTAAATGGACTTTGGTTGGCAGTTGACTGGCCATTAATGTTTTACTAGCAAAAGGGCCCGTGCATTGCAACGGGAAAAAAAATACCACACGCTCTTAATTTTCCAAAAGTTGTCTATAACCTGAGTATTTGTAGCTACGGACCGAACAAAGATGGTATTTGCCTACAAAAGCCCAAGTTCAAGATTTCACATGTCTTCTATTTAAACATGACTTGCATGTAGATTTAATATGTACAAGGAAACGGGCAAGTGATCTTTAATTTCGTCTCCAATCTTGATTTTGCTGAGATGTTCATCCACAATCCGGATCAGTACCGATTCCGGATCAGTACCGATATGAAAAAAAGACGGAAAATGCATTGTTGATTAAGGTTGCACCATAGATAGTATTTTTTAAATGGTTAACAGGTAAAATAACATCATATTTAGATTCTATATATTTTTCTAATCAAATTTTATATATAACATGTTAAATTTGAAGTTATGGTTTAGAAGATATGAGTATTTTAAAAAACTTTTAATATGTACTATGGGTTTAATGTCAGAAATATCAGGGGTTTTTCTATAAAATAGTATGACGGACTAAGAATACTTATTTCTTTTATTAGTAGGTATAAAATAGATTATGTTTATTTCTGGAGAAAAGTATACTTTTCATCCCTCAACTTTTGGTGAAGTCTAGATTTGGTCCCTCAACTCTGAAACCAGACAATTTGCACCCCCAACTAACGAAACCGGACAAGGTTTGTCACTGGTCTTGATTTTGACCGGTTTTGGTGCTGACTGACCCTGATTTTGATCGGTGCTGACTAAAATTCACGTAATTTTTTCATATTCGTGAACTTTTTGAAATTCACATACTCTTTTCAAATCCACATAGTTTTTTCAAGGTCGTGCAATTTTTTCAAAAATAAACATACCTTTTTCAAATCCGTGAACTATTTTGAAATTTGTGTACTTTATTCAAATCTATGATTTTTTTTAATTTGCGTAATTTTCTCAAATCGGTGTATTTTTTTTCAAGTTCGTGTAATTTTATCGAATCCAGGTATCGTTTTCCAAATCCATGAACTGTTTTTGAAATTCACGTACTTGTTTCAAACCCGCATACTTTTTAAAGCTCGTGTATTTTTTTTAAATCCGTGTTCCTTTTCCAGTCCATGAACATTGTTTGAAATTTACATACTCGTTTCAAGTTGACATAATTTTTCAAATCCACACATTTGTTTTCTAATTCGCGTAAAAGATATTCAATTCCGCATACGTTTTCAAGTTCGCATAAAATTTTCAAATCCAAAAAATATACGTGAATATGAATAAGTATGTCAATTTTTAAAAATTACATGAATTTGAAAAAAAACAACATGAACTTTAAAGAAGTACGCAGATTAAAAAAAAGTACGTGAACTTGAAAAAAGTACGCAGATTTGGAAAAGTACACAAATTCTTAAAAAGTTCACGTATTTAAAAAAAGTACCTGAATTTGAAAACATTAAGCGGGCTTGGAAAAGGTACGCGAATTTGAGTCGGCACGGTCAAAACCGGATTGGGACAGCACCAAAACCAGTCAAAACCGTGACCGGGGATGAATCTTGGCCGGTTTCAGTAGTTAAAGGCGCAAGTTGTTCGGTTTTAAAGTTGAGAGACCAAATCTAGACTTCGTCAAGAATTGAGGGATAAAAAGTATACTTTTCTCTTATTTCTGCGATGTGTTGTTTTTCTGGACGCGGGTAAATTTGGGTCGGCCTCTCGTTGGATGCACCAGTCGATCCAAATAAAAAAGTGAACACGTCCCTCACATTGCCGACTCAAACGAATAAAAAATGGATGAAACACGCGTTCATTTAAGTCGGCGCGTTGGAGTCAATTGCGAAGCTAGCGAATTTTCAAAACCAGGGCACGTCTTAAGCTAAAATTTACTTTGGTCTATCACCACATCATATATTTGGATAAATATCATGTGTAATATATTCAGTAATGTCAATAACTCACTGGGCCATCGCTTGCCGCTAGCAGCCCTCGTCGTTGAGAGTTTGCTGCTACTTGTTGCCACCCGACCGTGGCCTTGTGCAGGTGGACACTTGCCGTTGACGAGGACAAGCCACCATCCACCGGAACCAGAGTGAAATTCCCATCACAAGGGTTGCCGATTTAACTCCCGCTTCCGTTTCCAATCATGATCATCTGTTGAGGCCCGGCCGTGCACTATCTCTTGCGGTCTTGCCGGTCGTTGATGCTCCGCCAGTCCACGTAGCCGGCCGCCGCCTCCAACATTGGAGTTGCTAGGGGCTAGCGCCTAGGGCATGTGGTGGGTCGTGGGGTCGTGTGGCGCAGCGCACAAACAAACAGGCGACCAAGGAGGCAGCCGAACAGGCGAGGCGAGCGAGCTAACCTGATCGATGGATGGAGCCTATTCACATTGTACGAGTTGATTACCTGTTGTGGCGCATGTAAGAAAGTTAATTGATACCCTTCCAAAAAAAAAGTTAATTGATAGGCCTATGGTGTGTGACCACGTGAGGGGACAGGAACGTTCAACGCCTAAACATCGTACGTTTTCTTCAGCAATCGACTCCGGCTGCTCGTAAAATTCGCAGCGGTCGAGCCCGAGCACGTGCCCAGGTACCCGCACGGTGAAATCGCCGCTGGTTGGAGTTGCTCTATGGTCATCCGAAAAGGTGTCGGCCCGTTCGAGATCAACTCGCCCATCGCCACCGGAGATACAGGCGACGCGGAGCGACATATGTCGTCACCCCGCATAGGCAGAGCGACAAAGCCCTCCACGCCAGTATGCCACGATGGCCGTTGGTGTGGAGCATTGTTTGGTTGCCGTTCTATTTTTTGTCGCCCGTTCAAAATAGTCTGATAAAGCCTGCACGGATGTATGCAGACTCTGAATCAGCTTCTACATCCTGTTCAATTGCTTGCAAAGATTTTTTGTGCATGGAGGGGAAAACGGAAGTCCATTGTTTGGTTCGTTGTTTTGGGCGTGGCTAATGCAACCATTCGTGTCTGGTTGTGTGCAAGATCCATGTGTAAAAAGTAAATAGAGATGAATTGATGGAATCGTTGTTGTATTGCTTGCCTTGTTGCATTAGTTTTGACAAGACGAAGATAACTCTTTGCGAGCTGGTGCTGGACGAAGATGAAGAGGTAGAAGGCGATAACGGGGACGGCGGCTACGGGATGGCGGCGGCGGCCTGAGGAGATGGCGGCGGCGGCTAGGTTAAGAGCGTGCTGGCAGTGCTTGAAGTAGGCGAGAAGAACTCGACAGCGTGACGAAGACTGGCGCAGATAGTGATGTTCCCGCGCCTAAGGAGGCGGCGCGGCGCATACCACCGTAACATCCCAAAATTTCAAATTAGAATGTTATACATAGGTCATTCATGCATATCATATTTTATCGTCATTCGTTTCGCGATCCTCGAAATTCTAAGCAACTTAAGGACCCACGGAGAGAGTTGGGAATTTCACGTTTCTCATATTTGAAAATTGATCAAATATAGAAACAAGGATCACTTTGATTTTAATTGTTTTTCTCTCCGAAAATATTTCATATTAAAATATATGAGAGGAGATAATGTGACTTCTCCAAAATAAAAGGAATATTGGAGGGAAAATGTTAAAATCAAATAAACAATTTTATTAGGACTTTATTGCTATTTTACTTGAATTAGAAAAATATGCATTTTCCAAAAATTGTATTTTAGCACAAGAAAATGTTCACTTTGCTCTAAATATTCTATTTAGACGGTGAAAATTTGTTTCGGTATTTTCAGATTTTTATTTTATTTTCTAGCATTTTATTTCGGCGAAATTAGTTTAAAAAAACTTGCTTCGGACCGACTGGGCTGAAATCCCAGCCGGCCCACGCGCTGCATCACCCCGACCCCGAGCGGGAGTCCGTCAACCGTACGCCGCCGCGCCGTGGCCGACTCCGCCTTGCCCCCTCCGCCACGCCTCCCCCTCCCCTCCCCTCTTAAATACCACCGCGGCCCCCTTCCCCACATCGCCGCGCCGCCCCGCAGCCGAAGCAGCCGCGCCGCCCCGCCACCCCGCGCCGCCCCGCGCCACTCCGCCGCCGCCGCGCCACTCCGCCGCCTCCCCGCCGAAGCCGCCGCTCGCCGAATCCGCCATCGCCGATCTTTTCCGACTAAACGGTAGAACCGTCCGGTTTTTATAAAACCCTAGGTTCGTTTTTTTAGAATCGGTTCGGTTTTTCTCGGTTTAGTTGTTTAGCGGACGTTCGTCCGTACGTCCGATTTTAACGAACAATGTTCGTCTGTTAGCCGCAGACAACGAACTTTCGTGCGTTAGCCTGTTCGTTTCGTTTTTTCAGGGTTTTTACGCGATTATTTTCGATCGTGATTTCTGTCCTGATCTTCGTTTTAGTTTATCTTTTCGCTCGTTTATCCAAATCAGGTGAAACAAGCGCCTAGATCTTTGTCTCGAAGCCCTCTTTCTGTTTAACCAACTTGAACAAGATTTTGGTACTGTAAAATTTGACTTTAGTCCTGATTAGTAAACGTATCTTGTTTCTTTCGTAGTTTGAGTTTCGTTGCTCAGTTTGATTTGATTCTTTTTGAAAACCGGAGTTCTTAAGTTGAACTTTCTGGTTAGATCTTCTTATTTGAGTTTTACCCGTGCATCTTTGCTTGATTGCTTATGTATGCTAGTTTGTTTGCGATAGAATTCCCGGAGTGCGAAGCATGCTACTACGAGTCACTAGGTTTACGGATCATCAGCAAGGCAAGTAACACTTTGATCATACCTCTTTATTACCCAATTTTTATGCATTAGATACAACCCTCAAACATTGCATGAGTAGGATCTCTTAACATGTGGGTTTTGGGAAGTAGATGTTGAGGTAGAACCTATTGCCCCTTTATTATCAAACCCTGGGAGTTACTTCTACACTATGCTTATATTGCCATGCTATGCTCGTAGACGTGGATTGGGTTTGAGTGTATCCATGACATATGTGAGATTGTTAATTAATGGTTAACTTAAGGTGGCTAATTAAATAGACATATGGGTGGATTGGTTGCGGGCACCTGGAGAATCCAGTGTTGTCCTAGGATATCCCGGAGTACCTGTGTGATCATCCTACGGTCGCCACCCAGGCTCAAAGGGATCATAAGATTATTCATGCTAGAAACTTATGTGTGCAGCCACAAGCTATTATGGGCTCTAGCATAGTGGAGTATGTTTCCAGTGGTAGGCTAGCAGATGTAGGGGATGTAGGTTGGTACTGTCTACACAGGGTTAGAGCTAATGCTTCTGAAAGACTGTGTCTCGGTCATCCGTCTCTCAAACACCATGTAGTGCGAGAAATCCAACGGAGAAGATCGAGTCTTGTGGGGAAAAGTGTGCAAACCTGTGCAGAGTGTAAAAACTAATCATGGTTAGCCATGTCCCCGGTTATGGACATCTTGAGTATCTGGTACTTGAATTATTGATTTGATCTCATCACTCTAAATCAATTTGTTGAGCTAATAATGAATACTTTAATTGGGATTGAGTTGGAGGAACCTTCTCAATGATGTTTCAACCACCATGATAGTTAAATAAAATACATTCCTTTGTTGTAGGAAAAAATTGGCTTTTCGCAAAAACAATATAGCCTTAGAGCCTCCACCAGCCATATATGCATTTTAATGATAGCATTTATCTGTTCATTGCTCTATTGTGTTATATTGCCAGCATATTCCATGTGCTGACCCATTTTCGGGCTGCAACGTATCATGTTGCGGACTTTTCAGACGAGGAGTAAGGTGCGCTAAGTCGATTGTCATGCACTCAGCTATGTCGTTGGAGTTGGTGGACTCACTTTATCTTCCAAGCCTTCCGATGTTATTTATCTAGATGGCCTTAATCCATATTTATTGTAATAAGTTCTCTTTTGAGACATTCGATGTAATAAGTGTGTGATTGCTACTCTGTTATAAATCCTTCGAGTACTGTGTGTGTCAGCATTACCGATTCAGGGATAACACTGAAGCACAGAGACTTGACCGTCTGAGGTCGGGTCGCTACAACCACGTAGCAGTGGATGCGTGGGACGGCGTAGTGGACTGCGTGTTAGAAATATGCCCTAGAGGCAATAATATTCTATTATTATATTTCTATCCTCGTAATTAAGGGTTTATATTTGAGAGAATTCCTTATTTGGCCCTTTCTTAAAGTTTGCTTTTTTTTGGCCTTACAAAATTTGCTCTTCCCTTTTCGACACTACAATTTCATTTTGTTCCTTCCATGACACTTTTGTCAGTTTTGGCACATAACGACATTAAATCTAACATGAAAATACCATTGTACCCCTAATGCATTATGTGACCAAAAGAAACCAAATCTGCTGTTTTATCACATCCGCATAACACATCTGAATTCAAACATACTCAATATGAGTCGGCTTGGTTATGTGTGTGGCTATTGCCATGTGCTAGCCGGCTGGCTGTCATACGAGTCTTGTATGGTTTGGTCAAGTCGGTTTGGAAATGAATGACGACCTGACAAGGAAGCTAGGAGTTTTTATGGGAGACCCCGCGCCAGGAGGAGAAGACGACGAACCCAAGGAAATTCATTCTGAAGACTACATCATCATCGACGACACCGACTCCGACCCCGACGATAGTGATGATGATTATGAAGACGAAGTTGGAGCGGATATCATGGAGTCATCCACTGATCAAAATTTCTAGAACGACCACCATATGTTTAGTAGTATTTCCCCATGTATATAGTAGTAGTCCGAGCACTTTTGCAACGATAGTTCTAGACCGATTGTATGCCCTTGCTTGAATTGATTTGGTGTGATATGATTGTGTTTGTCTCATGTGCATATGGATAGTGCTTTCTCACCATACCTCATTTCTATTCTAATCTCTCCCCTCTAAACCCATCAGATGCCTCCGAGACGTGACACTGGATTATTCTTCCCACCTAAGATCACCCAGTTGATTCAGTAGCAGAATGCCTTGATGCAGATATTAGTCCAGAACCAAGGCAACAACAACAACAACCCTCCGCCACCACCACCAGTTGATAACTTAGCCCGTTTTCCGAGGTTGCAGCCGCCGGTGTTTTCTAGTAGCACCGAGCCCATAGTTGCTGCTGACTGGCTACGCAAGATTGGAATGGAGTTGACCACCGCAGGTTGCACAGATGCTGAGAAGGTGTGTTTTGCCGCACACCAATTGGATGGACCAGCAGCTTCATGGTGGGAGAATTACACAGCCACTTTCCCTATAGCCAATAACACTTGGGATCAGTTTCAGCAAGCATTCCACACAGCCCATGTCTCAACTGGAGCTATGAGCATGAAGAAGCGTGAGTTTCACAACTTGCGCCAGGGAAATCGTACGGTGGCTCGGTACGTAGATGAGTTTAGTAAGCTATCTTGTTATGCCCCTGATGATGTGGCCACAGACGCCGCGAAGCAGGAGAAGTTTATGGAAGGGCTGAATGATGAGATGAGCATGCAGTTGATGGTGGCAACATTTAACAACTATCAGGAGCTGGTAGACAAGGCTCTTATGATTGAAGGGAAGCAGCAGCAGATTGAGAGCCGCAAGAGGAAGTATGTACAAGGAAAGTACAATTCTGGAGCTCAGCAGAAGCCTCGTTTTACCCCAAACTCGGGAGGATTTACTCATAACCATGGAGGCCATACCCACAATGGAGGCAGTTCGCATAACCACAGTGGCCCCAAGAATGGAAACGGGAATGGAGCAGGCAACAATCAGAACCGCTCTAACCCAGCAACGCCCGCCAAGAAGGACCTGAGTCACATTACTTGTTTCAAGTGCGGGAAGACTGGACACTATGCCACTGAGTGCTCTGAAGCAAAGAATGGTAATGGCAATGGAAGCTCTGGGAAGAAGCCCAACCCTTTCAACAGGGGACAAGTGAACCACGTGAGCGTAGAGGAGGTTGAGGAGCAGCCAGATGCAGTTATCGGTAAGTTTTTGGTTAAGTCATTTACCGCTCTCATTCTTTTTTATACTGGTGGATCACATTCATACATTTCAAGGGTATTTGTGGACAAGTTTAAGTTACCCACCCTAGCCCTTAGGACACCTTTGCTAGTGAGATCACCCGGTGCAGAGTATATGGCCAGCCGATGGTGTGATCGGTTACCCATAACCATTGGTAGCCATGTTTCCCCTCAGACCTTATAATTCTGGAGTCACAAGGATTGGATGTGATACTAGGAATGGATTGGTTATCGAAGTATGGAGGAAACATTGACTGTGCTAGTAGGTCAATTCTACTCACCACCCCGGAGGGAAAAAGGATTAAGTATGTATCCAGGCATACTCCTAAGAGTACACACGTAAATTCCCTCACGAGAGTTGTTCAGGAAGAAGTGCCTGTAGTAAAGGATAACCCAGATGTATTTCCAGAGGAATTACCAGGCATGCCGCCAGATCGTGATATTGAGTTTTTGATAGAGTTGTTGCCAGGCACCGGACCGATATCGAAGAGACCATACCGGATGCCCGCGAATGATCTAGAGGAGATTAAGAAGCAGATCAAGGAGTTATTGGAGAAATGTTACATTCGACGAAGTTCATCACCATGGGGAGCCCCAGTGCTCTTGGTTGAGAAGAAGGATAAATCTTTGAGAATGGTTGTTGATTATCGCACATTGAATGAAGTGATGATCAAGAACAAGTACCCACAGCCGATGATCAATGATTTGTTTGATCAGTTGCAAGGAGCTAAAGTATTTTCCGAGATCGATCTGCGATCAGGATACCACCAGCTGAAGATTCGAGAACAGGATATACCTAAGACAACTTTCACCACACGGTACAGGTTAAATGAGTATACAGTTATGTCATTTGGACTGACTAATGCCCCTGCCTATTTCATGTGCATGATGAACAAAGTATTTATGGAGTTCTTGGATAAGTTTGTCGTGGTGTTCATTGATGATATCTTGGTATACTCGAAGAATGAAGAGGATCATAAGGAGCATTTGCGTTTAGTTCTCAAGAAGCTCAGGGAACATCAGTTATACGCCAAGTTCAGCAAATGTGAGTTTTGGTTGAAGGAAGTTGGATTCCTTGGACATGTTATATCAGGAGAAGGTATAGCAATATACCCTACTAAGGTTCAGTCAGTCACTGAGTGGTTGGCACCCACCTCAGTTGGAGAGATCCGAAGTTTTCTAGGACTCGCGGGATACTATCGGAGATTTATTGAGAATTTCTCCAAGATTGCGAAGCCTATGATGACATTGTTGAAGAAGGACACCAAGTTCCACTGGACTGAAGAATTTGAGGCAAGTTTTCAGGAGTTGAAGAAACGTTTGACTACAGCTCCAGTGCTGATTCTGCCAAATATACGTAAGGATTTCCAAGTGTATTGCGACACGTCTCACTTAGGACTTGGAAGTGTACTTATGCAAGACGGAAGAGTTGTTTCGTATGCCTCACGACAGCTTCGACCGCATGAATTAAATTATGCCACGCATGATTTGGAGTTAGTAGCCGTAGTGCATGCACTCAAAACCTGGAGACATTTTCTTATTGGGAACCATTGTGATGTGCACACGGATCATAAGAGTTTGAAGTACATGTTCACACAGAAGGAACTGAATCTCAGGCAGAGGAGATGGTTGGAGCTTATAAAGGATTATGATATGAAGCTGCACTATCATCCAGGAAAGGCCAATGTCGTAGCAGACGCTTTGAGCCGGAAGAGTAATGCTAATACCTTAGTAACAGGAGGTTTGCCAAAGGAGTTAGCCGACGATCTTAGGGAACTCTATTTGGAGATTGTTCCTAGAGGTTTTGTTGCAGCGATGGAAGTTCAATCTACATTGTTGGGAAAGATTCGTGAAGCTCAGAAGGATGACAAGGCAATTGTTTAAATAAAGGAGAAGATGCGTGAAGGAAAAGACAAAGGTTTTCGTGAGGACGAGCACGACACCTTGTGGTTTGAGGACCGTGTTTACGTGCCCAATAATGCGGAGATCATGAAGTTGATACTTCAGGAGGCTCACGACTCGCCATACTCGATACACCTCGGAAACACCAAGATGTATTTGGATTTGAAGGAGCATTTCTGGTGGACGGGTATGAAGAAGGACATTGCCGACTATGTAGCCGTATGTGATGTATGTCAGAGAGTGAAGGAAGAACATCAGAAGCCAGCAGGATTACTGCAGCCTATGTCGATACCCGAATGGAAGTGGGATAAGCTTGGCATGGATTTTATCACCGGATTACCCAGGACCCGATCGGATACGATTCTATCTGGGTAGTAGTGGATCGCTTGACCAAAGTGCCTCACTTTATCCCAGTGAAAACCACCTATACCAGTGCGAAGTTGGCCAAGATATACATGACCAGGATCGTATGTCTGCATGGAGTTCCGAGGACTATTGTATCAGATAGAGGAACATAGTTTACTTCAAAGTTTACGCACTAGCTTCACCAGACTTTGGGTAGCAGGCTAGAGTTCAGTACAACTTTTCATCCGCAGACAGATGGACTGACCGAGAGAGTTATTCAGATTCTGGAGGACATGTTGAGAGCTTGTGCGCTAGATTATGGATCTAGTTGGGATGACAATTTGCCCTACGCGGAGTTCTCATACAACAATAGCTACCAAGCCAGTTTGAAGATGGCACCTTTCGAAGCCTTGTATGGAAGTAGGTGCAGAACGCCGTTGATGTGGGATGAAGTTGGAGACCATCAGTTGTTTGGACCGGATTTGATTAAAGAGTCAGAAGAGAAGGTTAAGCTGATTCGAGATAGACTGAAGGTAGCTCAGTCCAAGCAAAAGAGTTATGCAGATTCAAAATGTAAGGAGGTAGTCTATGAAATCGGAGACAGAGCATATCTCTGTGTGTCACCACTACGAGGAGTTAAACGTCTTGGAGTTAAGGGAAAGTTAGCCCCGAGATTTGTAGGACCATACAGTATTTTGGAACGCATGGGAGAGGTTGCCTACAAGTTGGAGTTACCCGAAGGACTGTCAGGAGTTCATGATGTGTTTCACGTTTCCCAGTTGAAGAAGTGCCATGCAGAGATGGCCGATATACCCCTGAGAGATACAATACCCCTGGAAGCAATTCAGTTGGATAGTGAATTGACATATGAGGAGAAACCTATTAAGATTCTCGAGGTTGCCAGCCGAGTTACTGGCAGCAAGGTTATCAAGTTTTGCAAAGTTCAGTGGAGCCATGATACCGAGGATGAAGCCACCTGGGAACGAGAGGATGATCTACGCAAAGACCACCCACAACTATTTTCTAGCCAACCCGAATCTCGATGACGAGATTCATCTTAAGGGGGGTAGGTTTGTAACATCCTAAATTTTCAATTTGGAATGTTATACATAGGTCATTCATGCATATCATATTTTATTGCCCTTCATTTCGCGACCCTCGAAATTGTAAGCAACTCAGGGACCCACGGAGAGAGTTGGGGATTTCACATTTCTCATATTTGAAAATTTATCAAATATCGAAACAAGGATCACTTTCGATTTAATTGTTTCTCTCTCCGAAAATATTCATATTAAAATATATGAGAGGAGATAATATGACTTCTCCAAAATAAAAGGAATATTGGAGGGAAAATATTAAAATCAAATAAACAATTTTATTTGGACTTTATTGCTATTTTATTTGAATTAGAAAAATATGCATTTTCCAAAAATTGCATTTTAGGCCAAGAAAATGTTCACTTTGTTCTAACTATTCTATTTAGACGGTGAAAATTTGTTTTGGTATTTTTAGATTTTTATTTTATTTTCTAGGATTTTATTCCGGTGAAATCGGTTTTTCTTTTAAAAAAAGTTGCTTCGGACCGACTGGGCTGAAAGCCCAGCCGGCCCACGCGCTACGTCACCCCGACCCCGAGCGGGAGTCCGCTGCCCGTACGCCGCCGCGCCGTGACCGACTCCGCCTCGCCCACCGCCTTGCCCCTCCCCTATGCCACCACCTCCCCTCTTAAATACCACAGCCGCCGCCCCCTTGCCCCACATCGCCGTGCCGCCCCGCAGTGGCCGCCTTCTGCCGCCACCGCAGCGCTACTACACCGCCTCCGCGTCGCCCCGCGCCACTCCGCCGCCGCCGCACCGCTTCACCACCGCCCCGCCCCGCCGGAGCCGTCGCTCGCCGGATCCGCCGCCGCCGGTCTTTTCCGGCTAAACGGTAGAACCATTTAGTTTTTTATAAAACCCTAGATTCATTTTTTTAGAATCGATTCAGTTTTTCTCGGTTTAGTTGTTTAGCAGATGTTCGTCCGTATGTTCGATTTTAATGAACGATGTTCGTCAGTTAGCCACACATAGCGAACGTTCGTTCGTTAGCCTGTTCGTTTCGTTTTTTCCCAGTGTTTTTACACAATTATATTCCATCGCGATTTCTGCTCTGATCTTCGTTTTAGTTTATCTTTTCGCTCGTTTATCCAAATCAGGTGAAACAAGCGCCTAGATCTTCGTCTCGAAGCCCTCTTTCTGTTTAACCAATTTTAACAAGATTTTGGTACTGTAAAATTTGACTTTAGTCCAGATTAGTAAACAGATCTTATTTCTTTCGTAGTTTGAGTTTCGTTGCTCCGTTTGATTTGATTCTTTTTGCAAACTGGAGTTCTTCAGTTGAGCTTTCTGGTTAGATCTTCTTATTTGAGTTTTACCCGTGCATCTTTGCTTGATTGCTTATGTATGTTATTTTTTGTTTGCGATAGAATTTCCGGAGTGCGAAGCGTGCTACTACGAGTCACTAGGTTTTACGGATCATCAGCAAGGCAAGTAACACTTTGATCATACCCATTTATTACCCAATTTTTATGCATTAGATACAACCCTCAAACATTGCATGAGTAGGATCTCTTAACATGTGGGTTTTGGGAAGTAGATGTTGAGGTAGAACCTATTGCCCTTTTATTATCAAACCCTGGGAGTTACTTCTATGCTATGCTTATATTGCCATGCTATGCTCGTAGACGTGGATTGGGTTTGAGTGTATCCATGACAAATGTGAGATTGTTAATTAATGGTTAACTTAAGGTGGCTACTTAAATACACATATGGGTGGATTGGTTGCGGGCACCTGGAGAATCCAGTGTTGTCCTAGGATATACCGGAGTACCCGTGTGATCATCCTATGGTTCGCCACCTAGGCTCAAAGGGATCATAAGATTATTCGTGCTAGAAACTTCCGTGTGCAGCCAAAAGCTATTATGTCTCGATCATCTGTCTCTCAAACACCATGTAGTGCGAGAAATCCAACGGAGGAGATCGAGTCTTGTGGGGAAAAGTGCGCAAACCTCTACAGAGTGTAAAAACTAATCATGGTTAGCCGTGTCCCCGGTTATGGACATCTTGAGTATCTGGTACTTGAATTATTGATTTGATCTCATCACTCTAAATTAATTTATTGGGTGATAATGAATACTTTAATTGGGATTGAGTTGGAGGAACCTTCTCAATGATGTTTCAACCACCATGATAGTTAAATAAAATATATTCCTTTGTTGTAGGAAAAAATTGGCTTTTCGCAAAAACAATATAGCCTTAGAGCCTCCATCGGCCATATATGCATTGTAGTAATAGCATTTATCTGTTCATTGCTCTATTGTGTTATATTGCCAGCATATTCCATGTGCTGACCCGTTTTCGGGCTGCAACGTATCATGTTGCAGACTTTTCAGACGAGGAGTAAGGTGCGCTAAGTCGATTGTCATGCACTCAGCTATGTCGTTGGAGTTGGTGGACTCACTTTATCTTCCAAGCCTTCCGATGTTATTTATCTAGATGGCCTTAAGCCATATTTATTGTAATAAGTTCTCTTTTGAGACATTCGATGTAATAAGTGTGTGATTGCTACTCTATTATAAATCCTTCGAGTACTGTGTGTGTCAGCATTACCGATTCAGGGATGACACTGAAGCACAGAGACTTGACCGTCTGAGGTCGGGTCGCTACAACCACGTAGCAGTGGATGCGTGGGACGGCGTAGTGGACTGCGTGTTAGAAATATGCCCTAGAGGCAATAATATTCTATTATTATATTTCTATCCTCGTAATTATGGGTTTATATTTGAGTGAATTCCTTATTTGGCCCTTTCTTAAAGTTTGCTTCCTTCTTTGGCCCTACAAAATTTGTTCTTCCCTTTTCGACACTACAATTTCATTTTGTTCCTTCCATGACACTTCTGTCAGTTTTGGCACATGACAACATTAAATCTAACATGAAAATACCATTGTACCCCTGATGCATTATGTGACCAAAAGAAACCAAATCTGCTATTTTATCACATCCGCATAACACATTTGAATTCAAACATACTCAATATGAGTTGGCTTGGTTACGTGTGTGGCTATTGCCATGTGCTAGCCGGCTGGCTGTCGTATGAGTCTTGTACGGTTTGGTCAAGTCGGTTTGGAAATGAATGACGACCTGAGAAGGAAGCTAGGATTTTTTATAGGAGACCCCGCGCCAGGAGGAGAAGACGACGAACCCCAGAAAATTCATTCTGAAGACTATATCATCATCGACGACACCAGCTCCGACCCTGACGATAGTGATGATGATTATGAAGACAAAGCTAGAGCGGATATCATGGAGTCTTCCACCGATCAAAATTTCTAGAATGACCACCATATGTTTAGTAGTATTTCCCCATGTATATAGTAGTAGTCCGAGCACTTTTGTAACGATAGTTCTAGACCGATTGTATGCCCTTGCTTGAATTGATTTGGTGTGATATGATTGTGTTTGTCTCATGTGCATATGGATAGTGCTTTCTCACCATACCTCATTTCTATTCTAATCTCTCCCCTCTAAACCCATCATATGCCTCCGAGACGTGACACTGGATTATTCTTCCCACTTAAGATCACCCAGTTGATTCAGTAGCAGAATGCCTTGATGCAGATATTAGTCCAGAACCAAGGCAACAACAACAACAACCCTCCGCCACCACCACCAATTGATAACTTAGCCCGTTTTCTGAGGTTGCATCCGCCGGTGTTTTCTAGTAGCACTGAGCCCATAGTTGCTGCTGACTGGCTACGCAAGATTGGAAGGGAGTTGACCACCGTAGGTTGCACAGATGCTGAGAAGGTGCATTTTGCTGCACACCAATTGGATGGACCAACAGCTTCATGGTGGGAGAATTACACAGCCACTTTCCCTATAGCCAATATCACTTGGGATCAGTTTCAGTAAGTATTCCGCACATCCCATGTCTCAACTGGAGCTATGAGCATGAAGAAGCGTGAGTTTCACAACTTGCGCCAAGGAAATCATACGGTGGCTCAGTACATAGATGAGTTTAGTAAGCTATCTTGTTATGCCCCTGATGATGTGGCCACAGACGCCGCGAAGCAGGAGAAGTTTATGAAAGGGCTAAATGATGAGATGAGTGATGACCCACAAGTATAGGGGATCTACCGTAGTCCTTTCGGTATGTTAGAGTGTCGAACCCAACGAGGAGCAGAAGGAAATGATAAACGGTTTTCAGCAAGGTATTCTCTGCAAGTACTGAAATAAGTGGTAATAGATAGTTTTGTGATAAGATAATTTGTAACGAGCAACAAGTAACAAAAGTAAATAAAGTGCAGCAAGGTGGCCCAATCCTTTTTGTAGCAAAGGACAAGCCTGGACAAACTCTTATATAAGGAAAAGCGCTCCCGAGGACACATGGGAATATCATCAAGCTAGTTTTCATCACGTTCATATGATTCGTGTTCGGTACTTTGATAATTTGACATGTGGGTGGACCGGTGCTTGGGTGCTGTTCTTACTTGAACAAGCATCCCACTTATGATTAACCTCTATTGCAAGCATCTGCAACTACAACAAAAGTATTAAGGTAAACCTAACCATAGCATGAAACATATGGATCCAAATCAGCCCCTTACGAAGCAACGCATAAACTAGGGTTTAAGCTTCTGTCACTCTAGCAACCCATCATCTACTTATTACTTCCCAATGCCTTCCTCTAGGCCCAAATAATGGTGAAGTGTTATGTAGTCGACGTTCACATAACACCACTAGAGGCTAGACAACATACATCTCATCAAAATATCGAACGAATACCAAATTCACATGACTACTAATAGCAAGACTTCTCCCTTGTCCTCAGGAACAAACGTAACTACTCACAAAGCATAATCATGTTCATAATCAGAGGGGTATTAATATGCATAAAGGATCTGAACATATGATCTTCCACCAATTAAACCAACTAGCATCAACTACAAGGAGTAATTAACACTACTAGCAACCTACTAGCACCAATCCCGGACTTGGAGACAAGAATTGGATACAAGAGATGAACTAGGGTTTTGAGATGAGATGGTGCTGATGAAGATGTTGATGGAGATTGCCCTCTCCCGATGAGAGGAGCGTTGGTGATGACGATGGCGATGATTTCCCCCTCCGGGAGGGAAGTTTCCCCGGCAGAACAGCTCTGCCGGAGCTCTAGATTGGATCCGCCAAGGTTCCGCCTCGTGGCGGCGGAGTTTCGTCCGAAAGGTTGCTTCTTATTTTTTTCTCGACGAAAGACTTCATATAGGAGAAGATGGTCATCGGAGAGCCACTAGGGGGCCCACGAGGTAGGGGGCGCGCCCTAGGGGGGGCGCCCCCACCCTCGTGAGCAGGGTGTGGGCCCCCTGGTCTTCATCTTTGGCGAGGATTTTTCATTATTTATTATAAGGTATTCCGTGGAGTTTCAGGACTTTTGGAGTTGTGCAGAATAGGTCTCTAATATTTGCTCCTTTTCCAGCCCAGAATTCCAGCTGCCGGCATTCTCCCTCCTTATGTAAACCTTGTAAAATAAGAGAGAATAGCCATAAGTATTGTGACATAATGTGAAATAACAGCCCATAATGCAATAAATATCGATATAAAAGCATGATGCAAAATGGACGTATCAACTCCCCCAAGCTTAGACCTCGCTTGTCCTCAAGCGAAAGCCGATAACAATAAATATGTCCCCATGTTTAGAGGTAGAGGCATCGATAAAAATAAAATACGGACATGAGGGCATCATGATTATTCTCATAACAGCAACATATATAGATATTGTCATATGATTACTTATGTTCAAGTGATGATCTATTCACAATGCAAAAGTATGAATCAGAAACCTTATTGAGAACCAACAAACTATAACCTCAATCATTGAAGCAATTGCAATTTATCATAACATCAGAAAGAGTCTATGTCAGAGCTAAAAAGCAAGTCCACATACTCAACTATCATCTAGTCCTTCATAATTGCTAACACTCGCGCAATACTTGTGGTTACGGAGTTTTAATCGGACACAGAGAAAGATAGGGGCTTATAGTTTCGCCCCACAACCTTTTACCTCGAGGGTAATGTCAACAATAATAACTCATGCCCCCTACATCCAATTATATATATATATATATATATATATATATATATATATCAGGTTCTTTCCAACATGCTGGGCTTGCCAAAGGATAAAATGAAAAAGGAAAGGTGAAGATCACCATGACTCTTGCATAAGGTAGAAGATAATAATAAAAGATAGGCCCTTCGCAGAGGGAAGCAGAGGTTGCCATGCGCTTTTATGGTTGGATGCACAAAATCTTAATGCGAAAGAACGTCACTTTATATTGCCCCTTGTGATATGAACCTTTATTATGCAGTCCGTCGCTTTTATTACTTCCACATCACAAGATCGTATAAAGCTTATTTCTCCCACACCAATCAATCATACATATTTAGAGAGCAATTTTTATTGCTTTGCACCGATGACAACTTACTTGAAGGATCTTATTCAATCCATAGGTAGATATGGTGGACTCTCATGGCAAAACTGGTTTAAGGGTATTTGGAAGCACAAGTAGTATCTCTACTTGGTGCTGAGAATTTGGCTAGCATGAGGGGGAAAGGCAAGCTCAACATGTTGGATGATCCATGATAACATACTTTATCTCAGATATAAGAAAACATAACCCATTACGTTGTCTTCCTTGTCCAACATCAACTCTTTAGCATGTCATATTTTGATGAGTGCTCCCAATCATAAAAGATGTCAATAATAGTATATTTATATGTGAAACCTCTCTTTCCTTATTACTTCCTATTAATTGCAACGATGACCAAAGCTATGTCTGCCAACTCCCAACAACTTTTAATCATCACACTCTTTCTATGTGAAGTCATTACTATCAATAAGATCAATATGAACTTTTGTTTCTTCTTATTCTTTTTCTCTTTTTTCTTTTATTTGCCAGATCATGGCAAAAATAACAAGCCCTTGACTCAACACTAATCTTTATTATATAGCTCACGGACTCGATTACATAGAGAGATCATAAAGCAAAACTCAAACTAGATCATGCCATAAACTTTATTCTACTAGATCAAAATACTACTAATAGGATCGAACTAAGGAAAACGGTAAAGATAGGAGTTGTGATTGTGATACGATACCGGGGCACCTCCCCCAAGCTTGGCAGTTGCCAAGGGGAGTGCCCATACCCAGGTGATTATGTCTCCTTTGTTGGTGAAGAAGGTGGAGTTGTTGATGACGGATAGTCGCACATCGAGCGTAGGAGGTCTTCTAACTTGCGGATAATGCCCTTGAGTGCGATGATATGCTCCTTCAACAAAGTATTTTCATGTGTGAGATACTTATTTTGTACATGAGCCAACTCAATCATCTTGAAAGCTTCGATTTCTGTAGGGGTAAGAAGATTATGATCCAGTTGAAGGGTGTCTTCTGTTGCTGGAACTTGGTCCTCCATGGCCTTCTTGATCCCTTCATCCTTGTTGATCTCCATAGGTTCTTCTCTCTTCAACTCTATCTTCATTAGCCAAGCCTCGTTGCCCTCATGGTTGGAGGAGGAGGGAGACGACATAGTGCCTGGCCTTGCCCTAACAGAAAACAGCTCGAAACAAGGACATGAGATTTTTGCGTGATACGGGAGTCAAAACCCCCGGGAGATTATATAGTGAATTTTTACCGACCAAAATACGTATCATGCAAGAAAACGGAGTCTGGAAGGCACACGAGGAGCTCACGAGGTAGGGGGGCACGCCCTCCACCCTCGTGGGGCCCTCGTGTCCTTCCCGTACTACTACTTAATTTTCTATTTTTCTAAATATTCCAAAACGGAGAAATATTGCGTTAAAAATTGTTTTGGAGTCGGTTTACTTACCATACCACATACCTATTCCTTTTCGGAGTCTGAAACGTTCTGGAAAGTGTCCCTTATGTATTCCTCCGGGGTTACGGTTTCAATAATATTGGTTTCAACATTTATGGGATTACCTGAGATATAATGTTTAATTCTCTGACCGTTTACCACCTTCGGATTTGTGCCTTCGAAGTTGTTGATTTTTATGGCACCGGAACGATAGACCTCCTCGATAACATAGGGGCCTTCCCATTTAGAGAGAAGTTTTCCTGCAAAAAATCTTAAACGAGAGTTGTATAGCAATACATAATCACCTACATTAAACTCACGCTTTTGTATCCTTTTGTCATGCCATCTTTTAACCTTTTCTTTAAACAACTTGGCATTTTCATAAGCTTGGGTTCTCCATTCATCAAGTGAGCTAATATCAAATAACCTCTTTTCACCGGCAAGTTTGAAATCATAGTTGAGCTCTTTAATAGCCCAATATGCCTTATGTTCTAGTTCGAGAGGTAAGTGACATGCTTTTCCATATACCATTTTATACGGAGACATACCCATAGGATTTTTATATGCAGTTCTATAGGCCCATAATGCATCATCAAGTTTCTTGGACCAATTCTTTCTAGACCTATTGACAGTCTTTTGCAAAATTAATTTGAGTTCTCTATTACTCAATTCTACTTGACCACTAGACTGTGGGTGATACGGAGATGCAATTCTATGATTGACGTCATATTTAGCAAGCATTTTACGGAAAGCACCATGAATAAAATGTGAACCACCATCAGTCATTAAATATCTAGGGACTCCAAACCTCGGAAAAATAACTTCTTTAAGCATTTTAATAGAAGTGTTATGATCAGCACTACTAGTTGGAATAGCTTCTACCCACTTAGTAACGTAATCAACAGCAACTAAAATATGTGTATATCCATTAGAGGCAGGAAAAGGTCCCATATAATCAAAGCCCCAAACATCAAATGGTTCAATAACAAGTGAATAATTCATAGGCATTTCTTGACGTCTACTAATATTACCAATTCTTTGACATTCATCACAAGATAGGACAAACTTACGGGCATCCTTGAAGAGAGTAGGCCAATAAAAACCGGATTGCAATACCTTATGTGCAGTTCTATCTCCCGCGTGGTGTCCTCCATAAGTTTCGGAGTGGCACTTGCGTAGGATCTGTTCCTGTTCATGCTCAGGTACACAACGTCTAATAACACCATCTACTCCTTCTTTATAAAGATGTGGGTCATCCCAAAAGTAATGTCTCAAATCATAGAAGAACTTTTTCTTTTGTTGGTATGTGAAGCTAGGTGGTATAAATTTAGCAACTATGTAATTAGCATAATCAGCATACCAAGGGGTACTACGAGAAGTACTTATGACATTTAATTGTTCATCAGGAAAGCTATCATCAATAGGTAGTGGGTCATCAAGAACATTCTCTAACCTAGATAAGTTGTCTGCAACGGGGTTCTCAGCTCCTTTTCTATCAACAATATGCAAATCAAATTCTTGTAGCAAGAGAACCCATCTAATAAGTCTAGGTTTAGCATCTTTCTTCTCCATAAGATATTTAATAGCAGCATGATCAGTGTGGATAGTTACTTTAGAATCAACAATATAAGGTCTGAACTTATCACAAGCAAATACAACTGCTAAAAGTTCTTTTTCAGTAGTAGCATAATTTCTTTGAGCATTGTCTAGAGTCTTACTAGCATAATGGATAACATTTAATTTCTTATCAACTCTTTGCCCTAGAACAGCACCTACAGCATAATCGCTAGCATCACACATAATTTCAAAGGGTAAATTCCAATCAGGTGGCTGAACAATAGGTGCAGAGACTAATGCTTTCTTAAGTATTTCAAATGCTTCTACACAATCATCATCAAAGACAAATGGTATATCTTTTTGTAATAAATTAGTCAGAGGCCGAGAAATTTTTGAGAAGTCCTTAATGAACCTCCTATAAAATCCGGCGTGACCAAGGAAACTTCTTATACCTTTGATGTCCTTGGGACATGGCATCTTTTCAATAGCATCAACCTTGGCTTTATCAACTTCAATACCTCTTTCAGAAACTTTATGCCCCAAGACAATACCTTCATTAACCATAAAGTGGCACTTTTCCCAATTCAAGACAAGATTAGTTTCTTCACATCTCTGCAAAACTCGATCAAGATTGCTCAAGCAATCATCAAAAGAAGATCCATAGACGGAAAAGTCGTCCATGAAAACCTCACAAATCTTTTCACAAAAGTCAGAGAATATAGCCATCATGCATCTTTGAAAGGTAGCAGGTGCATTACATAAACCAAAAGGCATACGTCTATAAGCAAAAGTACCAAAAGGGCATGTAAAAGTAGTCTTTGATTGATCTTTAGCCGACACAGGTATTTGAGAGAAACCAGAATAACCATCTAGAAAGCAGTAATGTGTATGTTTGCATAATCTTTCTAGCATTTGATCGATAAAAGGTAAGGGGTAATGATCTTTCTTAGTAGCCTTATTTAATTTGCGGAAATCAATTACCATCCTATAACCTGTAATAATTCTTTGTGGAATCAATTCATCTTTATCATTAGGAACAACAGTAATACCTCCCTTCTTAGGGACACAATGAACAGGACTTACCCACTGACTATCAGCAACGGGATAAATTATACCTGCCTCCAGAAGCTTTAGTATTTCTTTTCTTACCACTTCTTTTATTTTAGGATTCATACATCATTGAGGATCACGAACTGGTTTGGCATCTGCTTCCAAATTTATTTTATGTTGACATAGAGTGGGACTAATGCCCTTAAGATCATCAAGAGTATATCCAATAGCAGCACGGTGCTTCTTCAGAGTTTTCAATAATCTTTATTCTTCATGCTCTGAAAGGTTAGCACTAATAATAACAGGATATATCTTCTTTTCATCAAGATAAGCATATTTAAGATTATCAGGCAACGGTTTAAGCTCAAACACGGGATCACCCTTAGGTGGAGGGGGATCCCCTAGGATTTCAACAGGCAAATTTTGTTTCAGCATAGGTTCTTGTTTAAAGAATACTTCATCTATTTCCCTTCTTTCATTCATAAACATATCATTCTCATTGTCTAGCAAATATTGTTCTAAAGGATCACTAGGAGGTACGGCAATAGAAGCAAGACCAATAATTTCATCCTTACTAGGCAATTCTTCTTCACGGTGTTGTTTACTAAATTTAGAGAAATTAAATTCATGAGTCATATCATCCAAGCCAATAGTAACAACATTCTTTTCGCAGTCTATCTAGCATTAACAGTGTTTAAGAAGGGTCTACCAAATATAATGGGACAAAAGCTATCTTGTGGGGAACTAAGAACAAGAAAATCAGCAGGATATTTAGTTTTCCCGCACAAGACTTCAACATCTCTAACAATTCCCATTGCTGAAATAGTATCTCTATTAGCAAGTTTAATTGTGACATCAATATCTTCTAACTCAGCAGGTGCAATTTCATGCTTGATTTCTTTATACAAGTCATAAGGTATAACACTAGCACTAGCACCCATATCACATAAGCCATGATAACAATGATCTCCTATTTTAACAGAAATAACAGGCACGCCTACCACAGATCTACGTTTATCTTTAGCACAAGGTTTAGCAATTCTAGCAGTTTCACCACAAAACTGAATAACATGCCCATCAATATTATCAGACAAGAGCTCTTTAACAATAGCAATATTAGGTTCAACTTTAACTTGCTCAGGAGGTGTATATGTTTTAATATTGCTTTTATGAACCACAGTTGAAGCTTTAGCATGATCCTTTATTCTAACAGGGAAAGGTGGTTTCTCAACATAAGAAGTAGGAACAATAGGATCATTATAAGTGATAGTCTTTTCTTCAACTTTAATAGGTGCAACTACTTTTACTTCTATGGGAGGATGATATTTAAACCATTTCTCCTTAGGGAGATCAACATAAGTAGCAAAAGATTCACAGAAAGAAGCTACTATCTCAGAATCAAGTCCATATTTAGTGCTAAACTTACGGAAAATATCGGTATCCATAAAAGATTTAACACAATCAAACTTAGGTGTCATACCTGACTCCTTACCATTGTCGAGGTCCCAATCTTCAGAGTTGCGTTTAATTCTATCCAATAAATCCCATTTGAATTCAATAGTCTTCATCATAAAAGAGCCAGCACAAGAAGTATCGAGCATGGTGCGATTATTTTCAGAAAGCCGAGCATAAAAAATTTGAATAGTCATTTCTCTTGAGAGCTCATGATTGGGGCATGAATATAACATTGATTTAAGCCTCCCCCAAGCTTGAGCGATGCGTTCTCCTTCGCGAGGCCAAAAATTATATATATAATTACGATCATGATGAACAAGATGCATAGGGTAATACTTTTGATGAAATTCCAATTTCAATCTTCTATAATTCCATGATCTCGTATCATCACATAGCCTATACCATACAAATGCGTCTCCCTTCAAAGAAAAAGGGAAGAGCTTCTTCTTAGCAACATCATCGGGTATACCTGCAAGCTTAAATAATCCACAAACTTCATCAACATATATTAGGTGTTCATCAGGATGCTTTATTCCATCTCCTGTAAAAGGATTAGCTAGCAGTTTTTCTATCATACCCGAAGGATACTCATAAGGAATTTCATTTTCATATTCATTTTCAATAGGTTCAGTAGGTTGAGGAGCAACTCTTTGCTCTACTGGTCAGGGTGAAGATACCCCGAACAAGCCCCTTAGATGATTACTTTCCATAGTAACAAGTGACAGTAAATTTCAGCACACTATATAAATTTTTCCTTACCAAATTCCACCTACCAAAGGCGCTTCACTCCCCGGCAACGGCGCCAGAAAAGAGTCTTGATGACCCACAAGTATAGGGGATCTATCGTAGTCCTTTCGATAAGTAAGAGTGTCGAACCCAACGAGGAGCAGAAGGAAATGATAAACGGTTTTCAGCAAGGTATTCTCTGCAAGTACTGAAATAAGTGGTAACAGATAGTTTTGTGATAAGATAATTTGTAACGAGCAACAAGTAACAAAAGTAAATAAAGTGCAGCAAGGTGGCCCAATCCTTTTTGTAGCAAAGGACAAGCCTGGACAAACTCTTATATAAGGAAAAGCGCTCCCGAGGACACATGGGAATATCGTCAAGCTAGTTTTCATCACGTTCATATGATTCGCGTTCGGTACTTTGATAATTTGACATGTGGGTGGACCGGTGCTTGGGTGCTGTTCTTACTTGAACAAGCATCCCACTTATGATTAACCTCTATTGCAAGCATCCGCAACTACAACAAAAGTATTAAGGTAAACCTAACCATAGCATGAAACATATGGATCCAAATCAGCCCCTTACGAAGCAACGCATAAACTAGGGTTTAAGCTTCTGTCACTCTAGCAACCCATCATCTACTTATTACTTCCCAATGCCTTCCTCTAGGCCCAAATAATGGTGAAGTGTTATGTAGTCGACGTTCACATAACACCACTAGAGGCTAGACAACATACATCTCATCAAAATATCGAACGAATACCAAATTCACATGACTACTAATAGCAAGACTTCTCCCTTGTCCTCAGGAACAAACGTAACTACTCACAAAGCATAAACATGTTCATAATCAGAGGGGTATTAATATGCATAAAGGATCTGAACATATGATCTTCCACCAATTAAACCAACTAGCATCAACTACAAGGAGTAATTAACACTACTAGCAACCTACTAGCACCAATCCCGGACTTGGAGACAAGAATTGGATACAAGAGATGAACTAGGGTTTTGAGATGAGATGGTGCTGATGAAGATGTTGATGGAGATTGCCCTCTCCCGATGAGAGGAGCGTTGGTGATGACGATGGCGATGATTTCCCCCTCCGGGAGGGAAGTTTCCCCGGCAGAACAGCTCTGCCGGAGCTCTAGATTGGATCCGCCAAGGTTCCGCCTCGTGGCGGCGGAGTTTCGTCCCGAAAGGTTGCTTCTTATTTTTTTTCTCGACGAAAGACTTCATATAGGAGAAGATGGTCGTCGTAGAGCCACCAGGGGGCCCACGAGGAAGGGGGGCGCGCCCTAGGGGGGGGCGCCCCCCACCCTTGTGGACAGGGTGTGGGCCCCCTGGTCTTCATCTTTGGCGAGGATTTTTCATTATTTATTATAAGGTATTCCGTGGAGTTTCAGGACTTTTGGAGTTGTGCAGAATAGGTCTCTAATATTTGCTCCTTTTCCAGCCCAGAATTCCAGATGCCGGAATTCTCCCTCCTTATGTAAACCTTGTAAAATAAGAGAGAATAGCCATAAGTATTGTGACATAATGTGAAATAATAGCCCATAATGCAATAAATATCGATATAAAGGCATGATGCAAAATGGACGTATCAATGAGAATGCAGTTGATGGTGGTAACATTTAACAACTATCAGGAGCTGGTATACAAGGCTCTTATGATTGGAGGGAAGCAGCAGCAGATTGAGAGCCGCAAGAGGAAGTATGGACAAGGAAAGTACAATTCTGGAGCTCAGCAGAAGCCTCGTTTCACCTCAAACTCGGGAGGATTTATTCATAACCATGGAGGCCATACCCACAATGTAGGTAGTTCGCATAACCACAGTGGCCCCAAGAATGGAAACGGGAATGGAGCAGGCAGCAATCAGAACCGCTCTAACCCATCAATGCCTGCCAAGAAGGACCTGAGTCACATTACTTGTTTCATGTGCGGGTAGACTGGACACTATGCCAATGAGTGCTCTGAAGCAAAGAATGGTAATGGCAATGGAAGCTCTGGGAAGAAGCCCAGCCCTTTCAGCAGGGGACAAGTGAACCACGTGAGCGTAGAGGAGGTTGAGGAGCAGCCAGATGCAGTTATCGGTAAGTTTTTGGTTAAGTCATTTACCACTCTCGTTCCCTTTGATACTTGTGCATCACATTCATACATTTCAAGGGGATTTGTGAATAAGTTTAGGTTACCCACCCTAGCCCTTAGGACACCTTTGCTAGTGAGCTCACCCGGTGCAGAGTATATGGCCAGCCGATGGTGCGATCGGTTACCCTTAACCATTGGTAGCCATGTTTTCCCCTCAGACCTTATAATTCTGGAGTCACAAGGATTGGATGTGATACTAGGAATGGATTGGTTATCAAAGTATGGAGGAAACATTGCCTGTGCTAGTAGGTCAATTCTACTCACCACCCCGGAGGGGAAAACGATTAAGTATGTATCCAGGCATACTCCTAAGAGTATGATAACCCACAAGTATAGGGGATCACAATAGTTTTCGAGGGTAGAGTATTCAACCCAAATTTATTGATTTGACACAAGGGGAGCCAAAGAATATTCTCAAATATTAGGAGTTGAGTTGTCAAGTCAACCACACCGGAAACTTAATATCTACAGCAAAGTGTTTAGTAGCAAAGTAATATGATAGTAGTGCTAACGGTTGTAAAAGGTAACGGTAGCAAAATTAATATTTTTGGTATTTTGTAGTGATGATAACAATAGCAATGGAAAAGTAATTAAGCGACGAACAATATATGGAAAGCTCATAGGCAATGGATCGGTGATGGATAATTATGTCGGATGCGGTTCATCATGTAACAGTCATAACCTAGGGTGACACAGAACTAGCTCCAGTTCATCAATGTAATGTAGGCATGTATTCCGAATATAGTCATACGTGCTTATGGAAAAGAACTTGCATCCCATATTTTGTCCTACCCTCCCGTGGCAGCGGGGTCCTATTGGAAACTAAGGGATATTAAGGCCTCCTTTTAATAGAGTACCGGGACAAAGCATTAACACATAGTGAATACATGAACTCCTCAAACTACGATCATCACCAGTAAGTATCCCGATTATTGTCACTTCGGGGTTAACGGATCATAACACATAATAGGTGAATATAGACTTGCAAGATAGGATCAAGAACTCTGATATATTGATGAAAACATAATAGGTTTAGATCTGAAATCATGGCACTCAGGCCCTAGTGACAAGCATTACGCATAGCAAAGTCATAGCAACATCAATCTCAGAACATAGTGGATACTAGGGATCAAACCCTAACAAAATTAACTCGATTACATGATAAATCTCATCCAACCCATCACCGTCCAGCAAGCCTACGATGGAATTACTCATGCACGACGGTGAGCATCATGAAATTGGTGATGGAGGATGGTTGATGATGACGATGGCGACGGATTCCCCTCTCTGGAGCCCCGAACGGACTCTAGATCAGCCCTCCCGAGAGAGTTTAGGGCTTGGCGGCGGCTCTGTATCGTAAAATGCGATGAATCCTTCTCCCTGGTTTTTTTCTCCCCGAAAGTGAATATATGGAGTTCAGGTTGAGGTCGGTGGAGCGTCAGGGGGCGCGCCCAGGGGGGCAGGCGCGCCCCCCCACCCTCGTGGACAGGTGGGTCACCCCCTGACATGGATCTTCCTTTCAATATTTATTATATATTCCAAAATAATTCTCCGTTGAATTAAAGGTCATTCCGAGAACTTTTATTTCTGCACAAAAATAACACCATGGCAATTCTGCTGAAAACATCATCAGTCCGGGTTAGTTCCATTCAAATCATGCAAGTTAGAGTCCAAAATAAGGGCAAAAGTGTTTGGAAAAGTAGATACGACGGAGATGTATCAACTCCCCCAAGCTTAAACCTTTGCTTGTCCTCAAGCAATTCAGTTGATAAACTAAAAGTGATAAAGAAAAACTTTTAGAAACTCTGTTCGCTCTTGTTGTTGTAAATATGTAAAGCCAGCATTCAAGTTTTCAGCAAAGATTATGAACTAACCATATTCACAATAACATTTAGGTCTCACGTTTACTCATATCAATGGCATAATCAACTAGCAAGCAATAATAATAAATCTCAGATGACAACACTTTCTTAAAACAATCATGATATGATATAACAAGATGGTATCTCGCTAGCCCTTTCTGAGGCCGCAAAACATAAATGCAGAGCACTTTTAAAGATCAAGGACTGACTAGACATTGTAATTCATGGTAAAAGAGATCCAGTCAAGTCATACTCAATGTAAACTAACAGTAATGGATGCAAATGACAACGGTGCTCTCCAACTGGTGCTTTTTAATAAGAGGATGATGACTCAACATAAAAGTAAATAGATAGGCCCTTCGCAGAGGGAAGCACGGATTTGTAGAGGTGCCAGAGCTCGGTTTTGAAATAGATATGAATAATATTTTGAGCGGTATACTTTCATTGTCAACATAACAACCAAGAGATGGCGATATCTTTCGTGCTACACACATTATAGGCGGTTCCCAAACAGAATGGTAAAGTTTATACTCCCCTCCACCAACAAGCATCAATCCATGGCTTGCTCGAAACAACGAGTGCCTCCAACTAACAAGAGTCCCGGGGGAGTTTCAGTTGCAATTATTTTGAATTGATTTGCATAAAGCATGGGACTGAGCATCCCGGTGACCAGCCATTTTCTCGTGAGTGAGGAGCGGAGTCCACTCCTCTTGAGAATAACCCGCCTAACATGGAAGATACGGACATCCCTAGTTGATACATGAGCTATTCGAGCATACAAAACAGGATATTTTTTGAAGGTTTAGAGTTTGGCACATACAAATTTACTTGGAACGGCAGGTAGATACCGTATATAGGTAGGTATGGTGGACTCATATGAAATAACTTTGGGGTTTATGGAATTGAATGCACAACTAGTATTACCACTTAGTACAGGTGAAGGCTAGCAAAAGACTGGGAAGCGACCAGCTAGAGAGCGACAACAGTCATGCACATGCATTAAAAATAATCAACACCGAATGCAAGCATGAGTAGGATATAATACACCATGAACATAAATATCGTAGAGGCTATGTTGTCATATTTACAAAAACAAGAGAGGTCGAGTTCATACCAGCTTTTCTCATCTCAATAAGTTCATCATATAAACATCATTATTGCCTTTCACTTGCACAACTGAATAGTGTGGATAGTAATAATAGTGCACGTGCATTGGACTAAGCTGGAATCTGCAAGCATTCAATTCAAGAGAGAAGACAAGGTAATATGGGCTCTTTGTCAGATCAACGATAATGCATATAAGAGCCACTTAACATTTTCATTATGGTCTTCTCCTATCGACCCCCAAAGAACAATAAAAGAAATAAAACTATTTACATGGGAAAGCTCCCAACAAGCAAAAGAAGAACGAGAAATCTTTTTGGGTTTTCTTTTTAATTACTACTACAAGCATGGAAAGTAAACTGATTAAAAGTTACAACTAATTTTTTTCTTAAGGTTTATTAAACACACAAGAAGAAAGCATAAAAAGTAAAATAAACTAGCATGGATGATACAATGAAAAAGTATGAGCACCGACAACTAGCAATGAGTGTGTGAACATGAATGTAATGTCGGTGAGAAATACGTACTCCCCCAAGATTAGGCTTTTGGCCTAAGTTGGTCTATGGCCACGGCTGGCCTAGCGGATATCCAAAGTAATAGTTGGGGTTGTACTGTGAAGAAGCCTCGGATTGCCACTGGTTGGCAATCACCACCGGATCCCACTGATAATCAAACTGTCGTGGAGGATCAAATTGTGATTCCAGCTCTGGCTCTGTAGGGTTCCGGTAGGCAAGAATGGCCTCCAAAGGAACAAGGTACTTGCCTGCAGATAAATCAAACAAGGAAGTACCAGGCAAGGTAATAGTCTCAGGATGATTTTTACCAAATATTAATTTGTACTTAAGCTCCTTTTCCCTATTCTTAACAATAAAATCATGTGCTACCATACTCTTATAATCTAAATAAACAGGAGGCAGCAACTTTTCTTCCTTCTCATAATGCCTAATAGGTATGTTAAAATGTGCAGCGAGGCGCGAGGCGAAGATGCCTCCAAGGACGAGGCCCTTAGTACGGTTAAGATTTAACCGCTTTGCAATAATAGCGCCCATGCTGAATGTGTCATCACGAAATAAGGCATGGCACAAAATAACAATATCAGGGGCACTTAGGTTTCCACAGTTTCCGCGCCCAATTAAGCATCTACTAACAAATATAGCGAAGTAACGTAGAACAGGAAAGTGTACGCTAGTAATTCGTGCATCGGAAACCTTCCTCGTTTCCCCTACAGTAATGGTATCAATAAACCCATCCACATCGTCATGATGTGGTTCCTCTACGCTTCCCTCGAAAGGGATCAAACAAACCCGACAAAAATCATGAAGTGACATCTCCTTATGCTCATCATATAAATAAAATTCCACCGTAGGTGGTGAGCTACTAGCATGGAAATGAAAGTTTTGCACAAAGATATTGGTGAGTAAGAGATATTGTTCACGTTGGTCATGGAGGAAGGCGTCGAGGCCTGCATTCTCAGCCAATTCATAGAAATCATCATAAATCTCGGCTGCTCTCAAGAAATTATCACAAGGCCATTCACACGGCCGAACTTCCGCGGTGCGAGGGAGATTATATTTGGGCCTCTTATCCTCCTCACTTTGCTTATCCTTTGAGCTTCGGCTCGATGAGCCCCTCAAAAATCTCTTCATCTTTTTCTGAAAATTTCTGAAAATTTAGTAACTTCAAAGTAAAAGTGAACCAAACTCAACAAAATTGGTTGCAACTACTCCTACAAGTGCCTAGAGGCAATATCATGCATCAAAACTACTTTTGACCACATAAATTTGACATGCAAGCTCAAGAACGGGGTCACCTAAGCAGCAAAAATATGCAATGTATAAAGCACTAGAACAAAAACTAATTGGACCATTGGAGGAGTCACATACCAAGGAACAATCCCCCAAAGCAGTTTTGTGAGAGGTGCTTTGAGCAAGGAGATCGAAAATGGCAGCAAAATGAGCTTGGACTCGGGTTTGAGCTGGTTAGTGGTGTTTGTGGGAGGAAGAAGGAGTGTGTGGTAGTTGGAATGAGTGGAGGAGAGCCACCATGGGCCCACGAGGCAGGGGGCGCACCTAGGGGGTAGGGCGCACCCTCCACCCTCGTGGCCAGGTGCTTGCTCCCCTGTTGTGTTCTCAGTGCCATATATTCTAAAATATTCTAGAAAAAAACATATTTAATTTTCAGGGCATTTGGAGAACTTTTATTTTCAGGGTATTTTTCATTGCATTGATAATTCAGAAAACAGACAGAAATTACTATTTTGCTTTATTTAATATAAATATCAGAAAGTAAAAATAGGATACAAAGAGTTGTGTTTTCTAAATCCATCCATCTCATGCTCATCAAAAGGAATCCACCAACAAGGTTGATCAGGTGTTGTTAACAAACTCATTCCGAATAACATCGAAGCGGAGAATTTTCGAATAACACTAGGTTACGTCAACGGGGATATGCATGTCCCCAATAATAAGAATATCATATTTCTTCTTGACAGTAGGAATAGGAAATTCAAAACCTCCAATAGTAATAGTTGAAATTTTTCCAATAGAATTGATACTATGGACTTGAGGTTGTTTCCTCGGAAAATGTACCATATGCTCATTACCATTAACATGAAAAGTGACATTGCCTTTGGTGCAATCAATAACAGCCCCTACAGTATTCAAAAAGGGTCTTCCAAGAATAATAGACATACTATCGTCCTCGGGAATATCAAGAATAACAAAGTCCGTTAAAATAGTAACGTTTGCAACCAGAACAGGCACATCCTCACAAATACCGATAGGTATAGTAGTTGATTTATCAGCCATTTGCAAAGATATTTCTGTAGGTGTCAACTTATTCAAATCAAGTCTACGATATAAAGAGAGTGGCATAACACTAACACCGGCTCCAAGATCACATAAAGCAGTTTTAACATAGTTTCTTTTAATGGAGCATGGTATAGTTGGTATTCCTGGATCTCCTAGTTTCTTTGGTATTCCACCCTTAAAAGTATAATTAGCAAGCATGGTGGAAATTTCAGCTTCCGGTATCTTTCTTTTATTTGTAACAATTTCTTTCATATACTTAGCATAAGGATTCATTTTGAGCATATCAGTCAAATGCATACGCAAGAAAATAGGTCTAATCATTTCAGCAAAGCGCTCAAAATCCTCATCATCCTTTTTCTTGGATGGTCTAGGAGGAAAAGGCATGGTTTTCTGAACCCACGGTTCTCTTTCCTTACCGTGCTTCCTAGCAACAAAGTCTTTCTTATCATAACGTTGATTCTTTGATTGTGGGTTATCAAGATCAACAGCAGGTTCAATCTCTACTTCATTGTCATTACTAGGTTGAGCATCAATATGAACATCATCATTAACATTATTACTAGGTTCATGTTCATTACCAGATTGTGTTTCAGCATCAGAAATAGAAATATCATTAGGATTCTCAGGTGTGTCAATAAAAGGTTCACTAGAAGCATGCAAAGTCCTATCACTTTTCTTTTTCTTCCTCTTAGAAGGCCTAGGTGCATCAATAATATTTCTGTGAGAATCTTGCTCAATTCTCTTAGGATGGCCCTCAGGATACAAAGGTTCTGAGTCATTTTACCACCTCTCGTCATAACCCTAACAGCATTATCATTTTTCTTACTATTTAATTCATTGAGGAAATCATTCTGAGCTTTAAGTACTTGTTCTACTTGAGTGGTAACCATAGAAGCATGTTTACTAATAAGTTTAAGTTCACCTTTAACATTAGCCATATAATCACCCAAGTGTTCAAGCATATCAGCATTGTGTTTTAATTCTCTACCAAAATAAGCATTGAAGTTTTCTTGTTTAACCATAAAGTCATCAAACTCATCCAAGCATGGGCTAGCAAACTTAGTAAATGGGATTTCAGCTTTATCATATCTATAGAGAGAATGTACGTTTACTACCTGTGTCGGGTTACCAAGACCATGTATTTCTTCAACAAGCGGTAAATTAAGACCATGTATTTCTTTAATAGGAGGTAAATTCTTAACATATTCAGCTTTAATACCTTTTTACTTCATAGATTTCTTTGCCTCTTGCATATCTTCAGGATTGAGAAATAGAATACCCCTTTTCTTCGGAGTTGGCTTAGGAGTTGGTTCAGGAATTGAATCAGGAAGTGTCCAATTATTTTCATTAGTCAACATATTATTCAATAAAATTTCAGCTTCATCTGGTGTCCTTTCCCTGAAAACACAACCAGCATAACTATCCAGGTGGTCTCTGGAAGCACCGCTTAGTCCATTATAAAAGATATCAAGTATTTCATTTTTCTTAAGAGGATGATCAGGCAAAGCATTAAGTAATTGGAGAATCCCCCCAAGCTTGTGGGCGACTCTCTTCTTCAATTTGCACAAAATTATATATTTCCCTTAAAGCAGCTTGTTTCTTATGAGCGGGGAAATATTTAGTAGAGAAGTAATAAATCATATCCTGGGGACTACGCACACAACCAGGATCAAGAGAATTAAACCATATCTTAACATCACCCTTTAATGAGAACGGAAATATCTTAAGGATAAAAATAATAGCGAGTTTTCACATCATTAGTGAACAGGGTGGCTATACCATTTAATTTAGTAAGATGTGCCACAACAGTTTCAGATTCATAGCCATAGAAAGGATCAGATTCAACTAAAGTAATTATATTAGGATCAACAGACAAATCATAATCCTTATCAGTAACAAAGATAGGTGAAGTAGCATAAGCAGGATCATATTTTATTCTAGAATTTAGAGTTTTTTTTGTTTTAGCTTAGCTAATAATTTTTTAAGATCACTCCTATCATTGCAAGCAAGAAAGTCTCTAGCAGTTTCTTCTTCCATAACATAGCCCTCGGGCAAAACAAGTAATTCATATCTAGGGGGAGAGTCTTCATCATCACTTTCATCAATATTATCAGTTTCAATAATTTCATTCTCTCTAGCCCTAGCAAGTTGTTCATCAAGAAATTCACCAAGTGACATAGTAGTATCAAGCATAGAAGTAGTTTCATCATAAGTATCATGCATAGCAGAAGTGGCATCATCAATAACATGCGACATATTAGAATTAATAGCAGAAGCAGGTATAGGTGTCGCAAGCTTACTCAAAACAGAAGGTGAATCAAGTGCAGAGCTAGATGGCAGTTCCTTACCTCCCCTCGTAGTTGAGGTATAAATTTTTGTCTTAGCGTCTTTCAAGTTCTTCATGGTGATAAGCAGATATAAATCGCAAGTGACTCAAAGAATAGAGCTATGCTCCGCAGCAACGGCGCCAGAAAATAGTCTTGATAACCCATAAGTATAGGGGATCGCAACAGTTTTCGAGGGTAGAGTATTCAGCCCAAATTTATTCATTCGACACAAGGGGAGCCAAAGAATATTCTCAAGTATTAGCAGCTGAGTTGTCAATTCAACCACACCTGAAACTTAATATATGCAGCAAAGTGTTTAGTAGCAAAGTAACATGATAGTAGTGGTAGAGGTGGTAAAAGGTAACGGTAGCAAAAGTAATATTTTTGGTATTTTGTAGTGATGATTACAATAGCAACGGAAAAGTAGATAAGCGAAGAACAATATATGGAAAGCTCGTAGGCAATGGATCGGTGATGGAGAATTATGCCGGATGCGGTTCATCATGTAACAGTCATAACCTAGGGTGACATAGAACTAGCTCCAGTTCATCAATGTAATGTAATCATGTATTCCGAATATAGTCATACGTGCTTATGGAAAAGAACATGCATGATATCTTTTGTCCTACCCTCCCTTGGCAGCGGGGTCTTATTGGAAACTAAGGGATATTAAGGCCTCCTTTTAATAGAGTACCGGAACAAAGCATTAACACATAGTGAATACATGAACTCCTCAAACTACGGTCATCACCGGTAAGTATCCTGATTATTGTCACTTCGGGGTTAACGGATCATAACACATAATAGGTGACTATTGACTTGCAAGATAGGATCAAGAACTCTCATATATTGATGAAAACATAATAGGTTCAGATATGAAATAATGGCACTCGGGCCCTAGTGACAAGCATTAAGCATAGCAAAGTCATAGCAACATCAATCTCAGAACATAGTGGATACTAGGGATCAAACCGTAACAAAACTAACTCGATTACATGATAAATCTCATCCAACCCATCACCGTCCAGCAAGACTATGATGGAATTACTCACGCACGGCAGTGAGCATCATGAAATTGATGATGGAGGATGGTTGATGATGGCGATGGCGACGGATTCGCCTCTCTGGAGCCCCGAATGGACTCCAGATCAGCCCTCCCAAGAGGGTTTAGGGCTTGGCGGCGGCTCCGCATCGTAAAATGCGATGAATCCTTCTCCCTGATTTTTCTTTCCCCGAAAGTGAATATATGGAGTCCAGGTTGAGGTCGGTGGAGCGTCAGGGGGCCCACGAGGCAGGGGGCGCGCCCAGGGGGCAGGCATGCCCCCACCCTCGTGGATAGGTGGGGCACCCCCTGACATGGATCTTCCTTCCAATATTTATTATATATTCCAAAATAATTCTTCGTTGATTTTCAGGTCATTCCGAGAACTTTTATTTCTGCACAAAAATAACACCATGGCAATTCTGCTGAAAATAGCGTCACTCCGGGTTAGTTCCATTCAAATCATGCAAGTTAGAGTCCAAAACAAGGGCAAAAGTGTTTGGAGAAGTAGATACGACGAAGACGTATCAACTCCCCCAAGCTTAAACCTTTGCTTGTCCTCAAGAAATTCAGTTGATAAGCTGAAAGTGATAAAGAAAAACTTTTAGAAACTCTGTTTGCTCTTGTTGTTGTAAATATGTAAAGCCAGCATTCAAGTTTTCAGCAAAGATTATGAACTAACCATATTCACAATAACATTTAGGTCTCACGTTTACTCATATCAATGGCATAATCAACTAGCAAGCAATAATAATAAATCTCGGATGACAACACTTTCTTAAAACAATCATGATATGATATAACAAGATGGTATCTCGCTAGCCCTTTCCGAGACCACAAAACATAAATGCAGAGCACTTTTAAAGATCAAGGACTGACTAGCCATTGTAATTCATGGTAAAAGAGATCCAGTCAAGTCATAGTCAATGTAAACTAACAGTAATGGATGCAAATGACAGCGGTGCTCACCAACTAGTGCTTTTTAATAAGAGGATAATGACTCAACATAAAAGTAAATAGATAGGCCCTTCACAGAGGGAAGCAGGGATTTGTAGAGGTGCCAGAGCTCGGTTTTGAAATAGAGGTGAATAATGTTTTGAGCGGTATACTTTCATTGTCAACATAACAACCAAGAGATGGCGATATCTTCCATGCTACACACATTATAGGCGGTTCCCAAACAGAATGGTAAAGTTTATACTCCCCCTCCACCAACAAGCATCATTCATGGCTTGCTCGAAACAACGAGTGCCTCCAACTAACAAGAGTTCCGGGGGAGTTTTGTTTGCAATTATTTTGATTTGATTTGCATAAAGCATGGGACTAGGCATCCCGGTGACCAGCCATTTTCTCGTGAGTGAGGAGCGGAGTCCACTCCCCTTGAGAATAACCCGCCTAACAGGGAAGATACGGACATCCCTAGTTGATACATGAGCTATTCGAGCATACAAAACAGGATATTGATTTGAAGCTTTAGATTTTGGCACATACAAATTTACTTGGAACGACAGGTAGTTACCGTATATAGGTAGGTATGGTGGACTCATATGAAATAACTTTGGGTTTTATGGAATTGGATGCACAACCAGTATTCCCGCTTAGTACAGGTGAAGGATAGCAGAAGACTGGGAAGCGACCAGCTAGAGAGCGACAACAGTCATGAACATGCATTAAAATTAATCAACACTAAATGCAAGCATGAGTAGGATATAATACACCATGAACATAAATATCATAGAGGCTATGTTGATTTTGTTTCAACTACATGCATGAACATGTGCCAAGTCAAGCCACTCGAATCATTCAAAAGAGGATACCACCCTATCATACCACATCACAACCATTTTAATAGCATGTTGGCACGCAAGGTAAACCATTATAAGCTCCTAGCTAATGAAGCATGGCATAAGCAGCTATAATCTCTAATTGTCATTGCAAGCATGTTTATTCATAATAGGCTGAATCAAAAACGATGAACTAATCATATTTACAAAAACAAGAGAGGTCGAGTTCATACCAGCTTTTCTCATCTCAATAAGTTCATCATATAAACATCATTATTGCCTTTCACTTGCACGACCGAATAGTGTTGATAATTATAATAGTGCATGTGCATTGGACTAAGCTGGAATCTGCAAGCATTCAATTCAAGAGAGAAGACAAGGTAATATGGGCTCTTTGTCAGATCAACGATAATGCATATAAGACCCACTTAACATTTTCATTATGGTCTTCTCCTATCGACCCCCAAAGAACAAGAAAAGAAATAAAACTATTTACACGGGAAAGCTCCCAACAAGCAAAAGAAGAACGAGAAATCTTTTTGGGTTTTCTTTTTAATTACTACCACAAGCATGGAAAGTAAACTGATTAAAAGTTACAACTATTTTTTTGTTTTTCTTAAGGTTTATTAAACACACAAGAAGAAAGCATAAAAAGGAAAATAAACTAGCATGGATGATACAATGAAAAAGTATGAGCACCAACAACTAGCAATGAGTGTGTGAATGTGAATGTAATGTCGGTGAGAAATACGTACTCCCCTAAGCTTAGGCTTTTGGCCTAAGTTGGTCTATGGCCACGGCTGGCCTGGCGGATATCCAAAGTAATAGTTGGGGTCGTACTTTGAAGAAGCCTCGGATTGCCACTGGTTGGCAATCACCTCCGGATCCCACTGATGATCAGACTGTCTTGGAGGATCAAATTGTGATTCCGGCTCTGGTTCTGTAGGGTTCCGGTAGGCATGAATGGCCTCCAAAGGAACAAGGTACTTGCCTGCAGATAAATCAAACAAGGAAGTACCAGGCAAGGTAATAGTCTCAGGATGATTTTAACCACATATTAATTTGTACTTAAGCTCCTTTTCCCTATTCTTAACAAAAAAATCATGTGCTACCATACTCTTATAATCTAAATAAACAGGAGGCAACAACTTTTCTTCCTTCTCATAATGCCTAATAGGTATGTTAAAATGTGCAGCGAGGCGCGAGGCGAAGGTGCCTCCAAGGACGAGGCCCTTAATATGGTTAAGATTTAACCACTTTGCAATAATAGCGCCCATGTTGAATGTGTCATCACGAAATAAGGCATGGCACAAAATAACAATATCAGGGGCACTTAGGTTTCCATAGTTTCTGCGCCCAATTAAGCATCTACTAGCAAATATAGCAAAGTAACGTAGAACAGGAAAGTGTACGCTAGTAATTCATGCGTCGAAAACCTTCCTCGTTTCCCCTACAGTAATGGTATCAATACACCCATCCACATCATCATGATGTGCTTCCTCTACGCTTCCCTCAAAAGGGATCAAACAAACCCGACAAAAATCATGAAGTGACATCTCCTTATGCTCATCATATAAATAAAATTCCATCATAGGTGGTGAGCTACTAGCATGGAAATGAAAGTTTTGCACAAAGATATTGGTGAGTAAGAGATATTGTTCGCGTTGGTCGTGGAGGAAGGCGTCGAGGCCTGCATTCTCAGCCAATTCATAGAAATCATCATAAATCCCGGCTGCTCTCAAGAAATTATCACAAGGCCATTCACACGGCCGAACTTCCATGGTGCGAGGGAGATTATATTTCGGCCTCTTACCCTCCTCACTTTGCTTATCCTTCGAGCTTCGGCTCGATGAGCCCCTCAAAAATCTCTTCATCTTTTTCTGAAAATTTCTGAAATTTTTAGTAACTTCAAAATAAAAGTGAACCAAACTCAACAAAATTGATAGCAACTACTCTTACAAGTGCCTAGAGGCAATATCATGCATCAAAACTACTTTTGACCACATAAATTTGACATGCAAGCTCAAGAACAGGGTCACCTAAGCAGCAAAAATATGCAATGAATAAAGCACTAGAACAAAAACTAATTGGACCATTGGAGGAGTCACATACCAAGGAACAATCCCCCAAAGCAGTTTTGTGAGAGAGTAAGGAGATCAAAAATGGCAGCAAAATGAGCTTGGACTCGGGTTTGAGCTGGTTAGTGGTGTTTGTGGGAGGGAGAAGGAGTGTGTGGTAGCTGGAATGAGTGGAGGGGAGCCACCGCGGGCCCACGAGGCAGGGGGCACGCCCAGGGGGTAGGGCGCGCCCTCCACCCTCGTGTCCAGGTGCTTTCTCCCCCTGCTGTGTTCTCAGTGCCAGATATTCTAAAATATTCTAGAAAAAACATATTTAATTTTCAGGGCACTTGGAGAACTTTTATTTTCAGGGTATTTTTTATTGCATTGATAATTCAGACAACAGACAGAAATTACTATTTTTGCTTTATTTAATATAAATAACAGAAAGTAAAAAGAGGGTACAGCGAGTTGTGTTTTCTAAATTCATCCATCTCATGGTCATCAAAAGGAATCCACTAACAAGGTTGATCAGGTCTTGTTAACAAACTCATTCCGAATAACATCGAACCGGAGAATTTTCGAATAATACTAGGTTACCTCAACGGGGATATGCATGTCCCCAACAATAAGAATATCATATTTCTTCTTGACAGTAGGAAGAGGAAATTCAAAACCTCCCATAGTAATAGTTGAAATTTTTCCAATAGAACTGATACTATGGACTTGAGGTTGTTTCCTCGAAAAGTGTACCGTATGCTCATTACCATTAACATGAAAAGTGACATTGCCTTTGGTGCAATCCATAACAGCCCCTGCAGTATTCAAAAAGTATCTTCCAAGAATAATAGACATACTATCATCCTCGGGAATATCAAGAATAACAAAGTCCGTTAAAATAGTAACATTTGCAACCACAACAGGCACATCCTCACAAATACCGACAGGTATAGCAGTTGATTTATCAGCCATTTGCAAAGATATTTCAGTAGGTGTCAACTTATTCAAATCAAGTCTACGATATAAAGAGAGTGGCATAACACTAACACCGGCTCCAAGATCACATAAAGCAGTTTTAACATAGTTTCTTTTAATGGAGCATGGTATAGTTGGTACTCCTGGATCTCCTAGTTTCTTTGGTATTCCACCCTTAAAAGTATAATTAGCAAGCATGGTGGAAATTTCAGCTTCCGGTATCTTTCTTTTATTTGTAACAATTTCTTTCATATACTTAGCATAAAGATTCATTTTGAGCATATTAGTCAAACGCATACGCAAGAAAATAGGTCTAATCATTTCAGCAAAGCGCAGAAAATCCTCATCATCCTTTGTCTTGGATGGTTTAGGAGGAACATGCATGGGTTTATGAACTCATGGTTCTCTTTCCTTACCGTGCTTCCAAGCAACAAAGTCTTTCTTATCATAACGTTGATTCTTTGATTGTGGGTTATCAAGATCAACAGCAGGTTCAATCTGTACTTCATTGTCATTACTAGGTTGAGCATCAATATGAACATCATCATTAACATTATTAGTAGGTTCATGTTCATTACCAGATTGTGTTTCAGCATCAAAAATAGAAATATCATTAGGATTCTTAGGTGTGTCAGTAACAGGTTCATTAGAAGCATGCAAAGTCCTATCACTTTTCTTTTTCTTCCTCTTAGAAGGACTAGGTGCATCAATAATATTTCTGAGAGAATCTTGCTCAATTCTCTTAGGATGGCCCTCAGGATACAAAGGTTCCTGAGTCATTTTACCACCTCTAGTCATAACTCTAACAACATTATCATTTTTCTTACTATTTAATTCATTGAGCAAGTCATTCTGAGCTTTAAGTACTTGTTCTACTTGAGTGGTAACCATAGAAGCATGTTTACTAATAAGTTTAAGTTCACCTTTAACATTAGCCATATAATCACCCAAGTGTTCAAGCATATCAGCATTGCATTTTAATTCTCTACCAAAATAAGCATTGAAGTTTTCTTGTTTAACCATAAAGTCATCAAACTCATCCAAGCATGGGCTAGCAAACTTAGTAAATGGGATTTCAGCTTTATCATATCTATAGAGAGAATTTACCTTTACTACCTATGTCAGGTTATCAAGACCATATATTTCTTCAACAGGCGGTAAATTAAGACCATGTATTTCTTCAATAGGAGGTAAAATCTTAACATCTTCAGCTTTAATACCTTTTTCCTTCATAGATTTATTTGCCTCTTGCATATCTTCAGGACTGAGAAATAGAATACCCCTTTTCTTCGGAGTTGGCTTAGGAGTTGGTTCAGGAACTGGATCAGGAAGTGTCCAATTATTTTCTTTAGTCAACATATTATTCAATAAAATTTCAGCTTCATCTGGCGTTCTTTCCCTGAAAACCCAACCAACACAACTATCCAGGTGGTCTCTGGAAGCATCGGTTATTCCATTATAAAAGATATCAAGCATTTCATTTTTCTTAAGAGGATGATCAGGCAAAGCATTAAGTAATTGGAGAAGCCTCCCCAAGCTTGTGGGAGACTCTCTTCTTCAATTTGCACAAAATTATATATTTCCCTTAAAGCAGCTTGTTTCTTATGAGCGGGGAAATATTTAGTAGAGAAGTAATAAATCATATCCTGGGACTACGCACACAACCAGGATCAAGAGAATTAAACCATATCTTAGCATCACCCTTTAATGAGAACGGAAATATCTTAAGGATATAATAATAGCGAGTTTTCTCATCATCAGTAAACAGGGTGGCTATACCATTTAATTTAGTAAGATGTGCCACAGCAGTTTCAGATTCATAGCGACAAAAAGGATCAGATTCAACTAAAGTAATTATCTCAGGATCAACAGACAAATCATAATCCTTATCAGTAACAAAGATAGGTGAAGTAGCATAAGCAGGATCATATTTCATTCTAGCATTCGGAGTTTTTTGTTTTAGCTTAGCTAATAATTTCTTAAGATCACTCCTATCATTGCAAGCAAGAAAGTCTCTAGCAGTTTCTTCATCCATAACATAGCCCTCAATCACAACAGGTAATTCATATCTAGGGGGAGAGTCCTCATCATCACTTTCATCAATATTATCAGTTTCAAAATTTTCATTCTCTCTAGCCCTAGCAAGTTGTTCATCAAGAAATTCACCAAGTGGCACAGTAGTATCAAGCATAGAAGTAGTTTCATCATAAGTATCATGCATAGCAGAAGTGGCATCATCAATAACATGCGACATATCAGAATTGATAGCAGAAGCAGGTATAGGTGTCGCAAGCTTACTCAAAACAGAAGGTGAATCAAGTGTAGAGCTAGATGGTAGTTCCTTACCTCCCCTCGTAGTTGAGGGATAAATTTTGTGTTAGCGTCTTTCAAGTTCTTCATAGTGATAAGCAGATATAAATCCCAAGTGACTCAAAGAATAGAGCTATGCTCCGCGGCAACGGCACCAGAAAATAGTCTTGATAACCCACAAGTATAGGGGATCGCAACAGTTTTCAAGGGTAGAGTATTCAGCCCAAATTTGTTGATTCGACACAAGGGGAGCCAAAGAATATTCTCAAGTATTAGCAGCTGAGTTGTCAATTCAACCACACCTGAAACTTAATATCTGCACTAAAGTGTTTAGTAGCAAAGTAATATGATAGTAGTGGTAATGCTGGTAAAAGGTAACGGTAGCAAAAGTAATATTTTTGGTATTTTGTAGTGATGATAACAATAGCAACAGAAAAGTAAATAAGCGAAGAACAATATATGGAAAGCTCGTAGGAAATGGATCGGTGATGGAGAATTATGCCGGGTGCGGTTCATCATGTAACAATCATAACCTAGGGTGACACATAACTAGCTCCAATTCATCAATGTAATGTAGGCATGTATTCCGAATATAGTCATACGTGCTTATGGAAAAGAACTTGCATGACATCTTTTGTCCTACCCTCCCGTGGCAGCGGGGTCCTATTGGAAACTAAGGGATATTAAGGCCTCCTTTTAATAGAGTGCCGGAACAAAGCATTAACACATAGTGAATACATGAACTCCTCAAACTACGGTCATCACCGGTAAGTATCCCGATTATTGTCACTTCGGGGTTAACAGATCATAACACATAATAGGTGACTATAGACTTGCAAGATAGGATCAAGAGCTCTCATATATTGATGAAAACATAATAGGTTCAGATCTGACATCATGGCACTCGGGCCCTAGTTACAAGCATTAAGCATAGCAAAGTCATAGCAACATCAATCTCAGAACATATTGGATACTAGGGATCAAACCCTAACAAAACTAACTCGATTACATGATAAATCTCATCCAAACCTTCACCGTCTAGCAAGCCTACGATGGAATTACTCACTCACGGCGGTGAGCATCATGAAATTGGTGATGGAGGATGGTTGATGATGATGATGGCGACAGATTCCCCTCTCCGGAGCCCCGAACGGACTCCAGATCAGCCCTCCCGAGAGAGTTTAGGGCTTGGCGGCGGCTCCGTATCATAAAACGTGATGAATCCTTCTCCCTGGTTTTTTCTCCCCAAAAATGAATATATGGAGTCCAAGTTGAGGTCGGTGGAGCGTCAGGGTGCCTACGAGGCAGGGGGCGTGCCCAGGGGGGCAGGCGCGCCCCCACCCTCGTGGACAGGTGGGGCACCCCCTGACGTGGATCTTCCTTCCAATATTTATTATATATTCCAAAATAATTCTCCATTGATTTTCAGGTCATTCCAAGAACTTTTATTTCTTCACAAAAATAACACCATGGCAATTCTGCTGAAAACAGCGTCAGTCCGGGTTAGTTCCATTCAAATCATGCGAGTTAGAGTCCAAAACAAGGGCAAAGTGTTTGGAAAAGTAGACACGACGAAGACGTATCAGAGTACTCACGTAAATTCCCTCACGGGAGTTGTTCAGGAAGAAGTGCCCGTAGTGAAGGATTACCCAGATGTATTTCCAGAGGAATTACCAGGCATACCGCCAGATCGTGATATTGAGTTTTTGATAGAGCTATTGCCAGGCACTGGACCGATATCGAAGAGGCCATACCGGATGCCCGTGAATGATCTGGAGGAGATTAAGAAGCAGATCAAGGAGTTATTGGAGAAAGTTTACATTCAACGAAGTTCATCACCATGGGGAGCCCCAGTGCTCTTGGTTGAGAAGAAGGATAAATCTCTGAGAATGGTTGTTGATTATCGTGCATTGAATGAAGTGATGATCAAGAACAAGTACCCACTGCCGATGATCAATGATTTGCTTCATTAGTTGCAAGGAGCTAAAGTATTTTCCAAGATCGATTTACAATCAAGATACCACCAGCTAAAGATTCGAGAACATGATATACCTAAGACAGCTTTCACCACACGGTACGGGTTAAATGAGTATACGGTTATGTCATTTGGACTGACTAATGCCCCTTCCTATTTCATGAGCATGATGAACAAAGTATTTATGGAGTTCTTGGATAAGTTTGTCGTGGTGTTCATTGATGATATCTTGGTATGCTCGAAGAATGAAGAGGAGCATAAGGAGCATTTGCGTTTAGTTCTCGAGAAGCTCAGGGAACATCAGTTATACGCCAAGTTCAGCAAATGTGAGTTTTGGTTGAAGGAAGTTGGATTCCTTGGACATGTTATATCAGGAGAAGGTATAATAGTAGACCCTACTAAGGTTCAGTCAGTCACTGAGTGATTGGCACCCACCTCAGATGGAGAGATCCGCAGTTTTCTAGGACTCACGGGATACTATCGTAGATTTATTGAGAATTTCTCCAAGATTGCGAATCCTATGACGACATTGTTGAAGAAGGACACCAAGTTCCATTGGACTAAAGAATGTGAGGCAAGTTTTCAGGAGTTGAAGAAACGTTTGACTACAACCACAGTGCTGATTCTGCCAGATATATGAAAGGATTTCCAAGTGTATTGCGACGCGTCTCGCTTAGGACTTGGAAGTGTACTTATGCAAGACGGAAGAGTTGTTTCGTATGTCTCACGACAGCTTCGACCGCATGAATTAAATTATGCCATGCATGATTTGGAGTTAGCAGCCGTAGTGCATGCACTCAAAACCTGGAGACATTTTCTTATTGGGAACCATTGTGATGTGTACACGGATCATAAGAGTTTGAAGTACATTTTCACACAGAAGGAACTGAATCTCAGGCAGAGGAGATGGTTGGAGCTTATAAAGGATTATGATATGAAGCTGCACTATCATCCAGGAAAGGCCAATGTGGTAGCAAACGCTTTGAGCCAGAAGAGTTATGCTAATACCTTAGTAACAGGAGGTTTGCCAAAGGAGTTAGCCGACAATCTCAGGGAACTCTGTTTGGAGATTGTTCCTAGAGGTTTTGTTGCAGCGATGGAAGTTTAATCTACATTGTTGGGAAAGATTCGTGAAGCTCACAAGGATGACAAGGAAATTGCTGAAATAAAGGAGAAGCTGAGTGAAGGAAAAGCCAAAGGTTTTCGTGAGGACGAGCACGACACCTTGTGGTTTGAGGATCGTGTTTACGTGCCCAATAATGCGGAGATCAGGAAGTTGATACTTCAGGAGGCTCACGACTCGCCATACTCGATACACCCCGGAAACACCAAGATGTATTTGGATTTGAAGGAGCGTTTCTGGTGGACGGGTATGAAGAAGGACATTGCCGAGTACGTAGTCGTATGTGATGTATGTCAGAGAGTGAAGGCAGAACATCAGAAGCCAGCAGGATTACTGCAGCCTATGCCGATACCCGAATGGAAGTGGGATAAGCTTGGCTTGGATTTTATCACCGGATTACCCAGGAGCAGATCAGGATACGATTCTATCTGGGTTGTAGTGGATCACTTGACCAAAGTGCCTCACTTTATCCCAGTGAAAACCACCTATACCAGTGCGAAGTTGGCCAAGATATACATGACCAGGATCGTATGTTTGCGTCGAGTTCCGAGGACTATTGTATCAGATAGAGGAACACGGTTTACTTCAAAGTTTTGGCACCAGCTGCACTAGACTTTGGTACCAGGCTAGAGTTCAGTACAACTTTTCATCCGCAGAAAGATGGACAGACCGAGAGAGTCAATCAGATTCTGGAGGACATGTTGAGAGCTTATGCGCAAGATTATGGATCTAGTTGGGATGATAATTTGCCCTACGTGGAGTTCTCATACAACAACAGCTACCAAGCCAGTTTGAAGATGGAACCTTTCGAAGCCTTGTATGGAAGGAGGTGCAGAACACCGTTGATGTGGGATGAAGTTGGAGACCATCAGTTGTTTGGACCGGATTTGATTAAGTAGTCAGAAGAGAAGGTTAAGCTGATTTGAGATAGACTGAAGGTAGCTCAATCCAAGCAGAAGAGTTATGCAGATTCAAAACGTAAGGAGGTAGTCTATGAAATCGGAGACAGAGCATATCTCCGTGTGTCACCACTACGAGGAGTTAAACGTTTTGGAGTTAAGGGAAAGTTAGCCCCGAGATTTGTAGGACCGTACAGTATTTTGGAACGCATGGGAGAGGTTTCCTACAAGTTGGAGTTACCCGAAGGACTGTCAGGAGTTCATGATGTGTTTCATGTTTCCTAGTTGAAGAAGTGCCATGCAGAGATGGCCGATATACCCCTGAGAGATACAGTACCCTTGAAAGCAATTCAGTTGGATAGTGATTTGACATATGAGGAGAAACATGTTAAGATTCTCGAGGTTGCCAGCCGAGTTACTCGCAGCAAGGTTATCAAGTTCTGCAAAGTTCAGTGGAGCCACCATACGGAGGATGAAGCCACCTGGGAACGAGAGGAAGATCTACGCAAAGACCACCCACAACTATTTTCTAGCCAACCCGAATCTTGAGGACGAGATTCATCTTAAGGGGGGTAGGTTTGTAACATCCTAAATTTTTAATTTGGAATGTTATACATAGGTCATTCATGCATATCATATTTTATTGCCCTTCGTTTCGCGATCCTTGAAATTCTAAGCAACTCAAGGACCCACAGAGAGAGTTGGGGATTTCACGTTTCTCACATTTGAAAATTTATCAAATATCGAAACAAGGATCGCTTTGGTTTTAATTGTTTTTCTCTCCAAAAATATTCATATTAAAATATATGAGAGGAGATAATATGACTTCTCCAAAATAAAAGGAATATTGGAGGAAAAATATTAAAATCAAATAAACAATTTTATTAGGACTTTATTGCTATTTTATTTGAATTAGAAAAATATGCATTTTCCAAAAATTGCATTTTAGGCCAAGAAAATGTTCACTTTGTTCTAAATATTCTATTTAGACGATGAAAATTTGTTTTGGTATTTTTAGATTTTTATTTTATTTTCTAGGATTTTATTTCGGTGAAATCAGTTTTTTTTTTAAAAGTTGCTTCGGACCGGCTGGGCTTCACGCGCTGCGTCACCCCGACCCCGAGCGGGAGTCCGCCGCCCGTACGCCACCTCGCCGTGGCCGACTCCGCCTTGCCCCGCCGCCTTGCCCCCTCCCCCATGCCACCACCTCCCCTCCCCTCTTAAATACCACCGCTGCCGCCCCCTTGCCCCACATCGCCGCGCCGCCCCGCAGCCGCGCCGCTGCCGCCTTCTCCCACCGCCGCCGCGCTACTCCGCCACCGCTGCGTTGCCCCATGCCGCCCTGCGCCACTCCGCCGCCGCCGCGCCGCTTCACCACCGCCCCGTCCCACCGGAGCTGCCGCTCGCCGGATCCGCCGCTGCCGGTCTTTTTCGGCTAAATGGTAGAACCATTCGTTTTTTATAAAACCCTAGATTCGTTTTCTTAGAATCGGTTCGGTTTTCTCGGTTTAGTTGTTTAGCGAACGTTCATCCATACATTCGATTTTAACGAACGTTGTTCGTCAGTTAGCCGCAGTCAGCGAACTTTCGTTCGTTAGCCTGTTTGTTTCGGGTTTTTTCAGGGTTTTTACGCGATTATTTTTTAACGTGATTTCTGCCCTGATCTTCGTTTTAGTTTATCTTTTTGCTCGTTTATCCAAATCAGGTGAAACAAGCGCCTAGATCTTTGTCTTGAAGCCCTCTTTCTATTTAACCAACTTGAACAAGATTTTGGTACTGTAAAATTTGACTTTAGTCCACATTAGTAAATGTATCTTGTTTCTTTCGTAGTTTGAGTTTCGTTGCTCCGTTTGATTTATTCTTTTTGCAAACCAGAGTTCTTCAGTTGAACTTTCTGGTTAGATCTTCTTATTTGAGTTTTACTCGTGCATATTTGCTTGATTGCTTATGTATGTTATTGTTTGTTTCCGATAGAATTCCCGGAGTGCGAAGCGTGCTACTACAAGTCACTAGGTTTTGTGGATCGTCAGCAAGGAAAGTAACACTTTGATCATACCCCTTTATTACCCAGTTTTTATGCATTAGATACAACCCTCAAACATTGCATGAGTAGGATCTCTTAACATGTGGGTTTTGGGAAGTAGATGTTGAGGTAGAACCTATTGCCCTTTTATTATCAAACCCTCGGAGTTACTTCTACGCTATGCTTATATTGCCATGCTATGCTCGTAGACGTGGATTGGGTTTGAGTGTATCCATGACAGATGTGAGATTGTTAATTAATGGTTAACTTAAGGTGGCTACTTAAATACACATTTGGGTGGATTGGTTGCGGGCACCTGGAGAATCCAGTGTTGTCCTAGGATATCCCGGAGTACCCGTGTGATCATCCTATGGTTCGCCACCCAGGCTCAAAGGGGTCATAAGATTATTCATGCTAGAAACATCCATGTGCAGCCACAAGCTATTATGGGCTCTAGCATAGTGGAGTAAGTTGCATGACCTCTTCCAGTGGTAGGCTAGCAGATGTAGGGGATGTAGGTTGGTACTGTCTACCCAGGGTTAGAGTTAATGCTTCTGAAAGACTGTGTCTTGGCCATCCGTCTCTCAAACACCATGTAGTGCGAGAAATCCAATGAAGGTGATCGAGTCTTGTGGAGAAAAGTGCACAAACCTCTGCAGAGTGTAAAAGCTAATCATGGTTAGCCGTGTCCCTGATTATGGACATCTTGAGTATCTGGTACTTCAATTATTGATTTGATCTCATCACTCTAACTTAATTTGTTGGGCTGATAATGAATACTTTAATTGGGATTGAGTTGGAGGAACCTTCTCAATGATGTTTCAACCACCATGATAGTTAAATAAAATATATTCCTTTGTTGTAGGAAAAAATTGTTTTCGCAAAAACAATATAGCCTTAGAGCCTCCACCAGCCATATATGCATTGTAGTGATAGCATTTATCTGTTCATTGCTCTACTATGTTATATTGCCAGCATATTCCATGTGCTGACTTTTCAGACGAGGAGTAAGGTATGCTAGGTCGATTGTCATGCACTCAGCTATGCCGTTGGAGTTGATGGACTCACTTCATCTTCCAAGCCTTCCGATGTTATTTATCTAGATGACCTTAAGCCATATTTATTGTAATAAGTTCTCTTTTGAGACATTCGATGTAATAAGTGTGTGATTGCTACTCTGTTATAAATTCTTCGAGTACTGTGTGTGTCAGCATTACCGATCCAGGGATGACACTGAAGCACGGAGACTTGACCGTGTGAGGTTGGGTCGCTACAACCACGTAGAAGTGGATGTGTGGGACGGCGTAGTGGACTGCGTGTTAGAAATATGCCCTAGAGGCAATAATATTCTATTATTATATTTCTATCCTCGTAATTAAGGGTTTATATTTGAGAGAATTCCTTATTTGGCCCTTTCTTAAAGTTTGCTTCCTTTTTTGGCCCTACAAAATTTGTTCTTCCCTTTTCGACACTACAATTTCATTTTATTCCTTCCATGACACTTTTGTCAGTTTTGGCACATAACGGCATTAAATCTAACATGAAAATACCATTGTACCCCTGATGCATTACGTGACCAAAAGAAACCAAATTTGCCATTTTATCACATCTGCATAACACATTTGAATTCAAACATACTCAATATGAGTCGGCTTGGTTACGTGTGTGGCTATTGTCATGTGCTAGCCGGCTGGCTGTCATACGAGTCTTGTACGGTTTGGTCAAGTCCTAGCACGCGTATGCTATGTTTAGGCTAGTAGGTTTGATCAGTCGTGTCAAAGTCCGTATAGGCATAGGATATTTCGGTCGGTCGGCTGCCACCAATATAATACAGTAGTACGTATGCCCAGCCCCGTGCCGGTTAGGAGCTAGCTCCGGCCACCATCCCACTACAGCCGGTCAGTTGCCGTTGTGTGCTTCGTGCCGCTGGCGCTGGCGCTGGGTTAGCTCTGGCAGTGAATCGGGAGAGAACATGGAGAATGGTTCGGTCGCACAACACTTTCTATATTCTTTTCCGGCGTGCTAAAAGGAGGGGTAAAATGGTCTTTTCATGTTAGACTTAACACCCTTATGTGCCAAAACCTTATGTGCCAAAACTGATGGAAGTGTCATGGGAGGAACAAAATGAAGTTATAGTGTCAAAAAGGGAAGAACAATATTTTAGGGCCAAAAAAGGAAGCAAATTTTAAGAAAGGGCCAAATAAGGAATTCTCTCTTTATATTTTATGCTATATTGTTATGATCCTGGAATATGTGATTCAGTGAAAAAGTCATATGCACGTGTGGAATGATAAATGGTATAATAAGATTTCTACTCTCGTCTCTAAGACTAGCTCAAGTGTTGTTGGTGATCATGTTTTCTGGATCTTAGCATATCATTAAGTGTAACGATAGTCCTAAAACAACATTGAGAGTCTGATGTTAGAATGACGATCATATTGAATTGCCCCAAACTTGTTTGTTATACTTTGAGATAATATCGTAGAAGTCAATTTTCATAACACAGAGTGCTTAACGTGTGGATATTTTCTTAGACCACGAGAGTATCATAGTCACTTCTTACCGTACGATGAACTATGGGTTGCTCAAATGTCATCCGTAACACGGTGATTATAACGATAACTTACAGGTTCATTGCAAAGTTTGACAAGGGACTAGATAATCAAGAGTGGAATTTGCTCCTCCTCCAATGAAGAGATATTATTAGGGCCCTCTCGGTATGACGTCATTCATATCATCATCTGGCCAGACACAGGTGACTATGTAAGAAGGAGACCGGTATAATGAGCATGTTTATGACTCAAGAGTCAAGAGGATACTGATATATCTCACTTCTGATTTTCTAAAGTATCACGAAGCAAAGGGAATAGCACATGATAACCGAAGGTTCACTGGAATGTCATCCGTGTACTCAAAGGGAACGATATGGACGTGCACGGTTTCGCTATCGGTCATTGAACGAAAGTGGTTTTGTTTATGTCTATGTTTTACCGAACCTACATGGTCACAAGTTTAAGGTAATCACAATCTGCTGAGTGTTAGTAGGACGGGGCACTACTGCAGGATGCTGCTAACGCGACACTTCGATCAGAGACCCTTCAAGAAACTGTGTGCGATGCAATAATCGCAAACGGTGGTGTATGAAAACCGTCAAAAAAGGTGAAAACGTTTGCAATGGAGGATGCATCAAACACGGTTCAGATTTTAGTTGTGTGTGCGATGAAGAGCATACGGTTCAGTTCAACTAACTATTTGCGATGAGGAGGAAAAAAAGAAACGGGCAGCCAAATGAAGGCGTGTGCGATACACAACATACGGTTCACTCAGATGAATTGTTTGTGATTAGGCAACACAAAAGAAACGGGCAACCAGATGAAGGTGTGTGCGATATACAACATATGGTTCACTCGGATGAACTGTTTTTTATTAGGCAACACAAAAGAAATGGTCAACCAGATCAAGGTGTGTGTGATATATGGCATGCGGTTAACTCGGATGAACTGTTTGCGTCGACACAAGAGAACAGAAATGGTTCAACTTAACAAGACGTGTGTGTTGTGCGATGGGATTGCATGCGGTTCACTCGGCCGTTGTCGTCAGTGTGTGACCTCTAGGGCAACTGTTCGCTCCCCAGGCGCCTCTTCGTGTATGGTGGCAACCATCCACCGACTCTTCGCCTTTCCCTCTCGATCTGGAACTGCTGTCGCACACTAGCTCTTCCTCCCTCCTCCATTTGCCTTCACCCTTCCTTCTGCCATTGTTTGAACGTCTTCTCCATGGAGGGAACAAGCCGGAAATGACCACTTTATTCTTGCCCCGATCTGAATGATGACGCGATGGAGGAACTCATTGATCGGTGCGACGTCATCACCTCTGCTAGCATGGGAGGTTCGTTCAAGACCATTCTCGACTCAACTAATAACATCATTACAAGCAACCCAAGGGTCCAGGAGCAGTTTGATCTCCCCTATCTTGTTCGCGGTGACCCTGCTGACTGGTGCGGGGACGACGGAAGCCTCGCCTTGTGCAAGTTGATGCCACTTGATAATGATACGTGTGATGTTAAGATGCCATCACTTGAGGGCAAGGCTTGGGCAGGCGCAAATGAAGATTGGGTTGTTTATATTGGGTACAACTATGAGTGGGAACTTGTGAATGTGTACACTCGTCACCGGGTTCCACTTCCAAAAATCTCAGACTGCCCAGAGGTTGAGTACACAGATGATCTACGTGAGTTCAAACACGATCATGGTAACTGTCGTCTATGAAAGATAGCAATTTATTGAGTTCCCAACCGCTCTTGGGATTACACGAACTCTAAAGTTGTTGCTATCTTCGACAAGCTTGTTGCCTTCCTTACTTCCATGCCTCGATGGATACTGGTCAAAAATCAATTTATGTACACGTATGAGTACTGTGATGCAATTCAATACGAGGGTCTTGTGTTTGCTGCCACCACTCGTGGCATTGTTTTTGCATGGAATCATCATGCTTTCGATACGCTTGTCTTTCACCGTAATTATAATTGTTTCATCCACATGCATGCGGTTAGCTAGTTTCCTTTTACTAATTAATTAACCTTCTTGTGTTTTCAAGGTCCTGTGAACATTCCACCACCTATACTTGAAAATTTTATTCACGAGCATGAGGACGAGCAGGACCCATATACTAAGTGGCATCTGGCAACTTATTCCGATGGATCATCTCTTCTTGTCTATATACGGGGCACTGCTGATGTTACTAAGGAAGCATGTGTTGTCTCGTATGGTCGCACTCTCCGGACCTATTCCAACACCCGTTGCAGGGTATTCGGGATGGATACTAGTGTACTAGCGCCAACACCTTCTCCCTAGTTCAATATTGAAAGTCTTGGAGGAAACTCGCTCTTCCTTGGACAAAACTATCCAATGATGGTGGAAGGCGATCCAGCTGCTGTTGACACAACATTACTACCATTTATGAGAAGCAACTGTATTTATACCTTGGACATTACTATGCTTCCCTACCGTCCCAATATGGGTATTGAAATAGGCCGCTTCAGCCTGGATGATCAGTCCTACGTTGGTCTTGAGATTGACAGTAGCTGGCCATTCCGAGAGAATCACTTCTGGTTCAAAGCAAGCGTCTCCAACGCCGACGAGTGGTTGAGCTGAAGTTCATTTCATCGCTTTCTTATTTGTTGTGTGAGAAAAACTTTACTAGAATGTTTTGTTGGAAATGATCTATAATCCAACGTGTATCCTCATTATCGTTGTGTGTTGATGACTTGTTGTATGTAATCAACGGTACATTTGCATATGCGTCCATGAACTCACGCCTGCTAGTGGTGTCCATATGAACGGTGCTAGTGATTTTAGTTGCAAAAATTAGATAGTGATAGTGATTTGTAGCTGCATATTTTGAAAAATCGCAGTGTTACAAGGTTGACAAATGGCAATGTTACTAGATAAACAAATGTCAATCTTTCCACTTTGAGAAATGGCAACATACCCAAAATAACAGATATGCAAATCTTACTCAATTGTTTGTACGTGGTTGCACACGGGTCATGCAAAACAACCATTTGCGTTGAAGGGATGCATAAATCCTGCTCGGCACATTTTCCCTTGGCTTCCTGGGGAAGCTGTCGGTTTGCATACGGGCGTTCTAACTAAAACGTTTGCGATGAGTGTTTTATATTTAAAAACCGTTGAGGTTTTTTTTAAAATAAAATCATTTGATAAGTATGTACATTAAGAGAGAAAAACGCAAGTTCGTTCAAACCATATCTTTCATTCAGTCACACTGCGAATTTATATTCATATGATCGAGAATTCGAGATACAGTATTAAACCCCAAAAAAACTATTTTCCGCAGCGGCAGAGGCGGTGTGCCGCGCCGTCGTTGTTGTTGTCGTCCTCCGGGACACCGTTGTTGAAGTCTTCAAGGCAGCACAAAATGTTATTCACTTGTAAATCAAACATCATGCCGACACGCGATCGACGGGCGGGGCGTGGGAGGACGGCAACTGGTGCCGCTAAGAGGTAGCGGTCGACGGCAGTGTCACATGCCGCTAAGGGGGGCTGCACGGGCACGGGCGCGGCGGGAGCAGCCAAACGCACGGGGACCGGTGCCGCGGTGGGTGGAGGGGCGCGCACGGGCGCGGCGGGTGCAGCCAAACGCACTGGGGCTGGCGCCACGGTGGGTGAAGGGGCGCACACGGGCACCGGTGCTGGCGCTGGCATGTACACAAGCTTGCGCGGGTCCGTGAAGACCTCGTTGACGCCCGCGGCTTCCAGCTCTGCGATAGTGCTTGGTGATCAGCCCGTCAATGCTACGGGGATGGTCGGTGGCGCGGGCGCGGGGATGGGAGCAGGTGCAGCAACCGCTGCGGCCAACTCGTTCTGGGCCATGTCCATGAGGCCCCATTCCTCCTTATTTTCTATCTCCTCCGGCTCGGAGTCGACTTCACCAAACTTGAAGACTAGTGGCAGATGATCATTCTGCGCCATGGCGGTGGAGGTCTGCAGGGGGGAGGGGAATGTGAGGCGAACAGTAAGGCCGCCCGTATTAAGTAGTGGCTCGGGCACCATTAATGGAGAGGAAGGCGGGCGGCCATGGAAGTTAAAGGGCTCGCTTCCCGGTGAACCTGTGCAGCGTACAGCTCGCACACTTCCCGGTGAGCCTGTGCATTGGAGGACAGCTTGCACGCCTCTCGGTCAGCCTACACACCGGACTACGCTCGCACGCCTCTCGTTCTGTCAAGGTCAAGCAGCTGTCCGCACGGCACCTCCTAGAGCCATTAAAACCAAGACAAGTGGCATCACGTGAATGGTTAACAGAACGCACACGGTTTGAATTATACAAATGTTTGAGATATTAAAGTGGCAGCTATTTTTTAAAAATGCCTTTGTTGGCTGTCATTATTCGAGTGTGCCTTCTCTCAAAATGGACACCAAAAATACCACATCATGTCGGGTGCCATTCCATGATAGCATACCAAGTTTCATGAATTTCACATGAGTTTTGGATTTACTAGAATTTAAAAACCAGGCATCTCAATGTTTTGTCGGCAATCAACGGTGCCCTGGTGTTTGAAATTCATTCCCATTTCTTGCATGCGACCAAGCATGCACCCAAGGACACAGATTTGATTTTTCAACCAATTTATATGCACTGGAGCATGTGCATGTAGTTCAAATTTAAATTATGCACATAAATGCATTGAAAACTCAGTTAATGCATAAAATGTCCAAAAGAACCCCAAAATCACAAAAATTAACACAACACTCCTGTTGTTCTATGTTGACACGAGAAATTTTTTGGAAGCAATAAGAGGCAGTGGATATCGTTTCATCCCCAAAGGTGGGACGTTCCCTACTGAAACCATGATGCTTGTTGTGAGAAGCTCTGGTTTGTGAGAAGCATATACCCAAACCTGCCCCAAATGGGACAAAAATTTTACCACGGCATGTTGATGCCGCTCCATGAAAGCATGCCAAGTTTCATGAATTTCAGACGAGTTTTGGATTTACTAGAATTTAAAAACGAGGCATCTCAATGTTTTGCCGGCAATCAACGGAGCCCTGGTGTTTGCAATTCATTCCCATTTTTGCATGGGACCTAAGCATGCACCCAAGGACACATATTAGATTTTTCAACCAATTTATATGCACTGGAGCATGTGCATGTAGTTAAAATTTGAATTATGCACATAAATGCATTGAAAACTCAGTTAATGCATAAAAATGTCCAAACGAACCCCGAAAAATCCCAAAAATTGACACAACACTCCTGTTGTTCTTTGTTGACACGAGAATTTTTTTGAAAGCAATAAGAGGCAATGGATATCGTTTCGTCCTCAAAGGTGGGACGTTCCCCAACGAAACCATCATGCTTGTTGTGAGAAGCTATGGTTTGTGAGAAGCATATACCCGAACCTGCCACAAATGGGACAAATTTTTAACATGGCATGTTGATGCCGCTCCATGATAGCATGCCAAGTTTCATGAATTTTAGACGAGTTTTGGATTTACTAGAATTTAAAAACCAGGCATCTCAACATTTTGTCGGCAATCAACAATGCACTGGTGTTTGAATTTCATTCCCATCTCTAGCATGGGACCTAGAAATTCACCCAAGGACATAGATCAGATTTTTCAACCAAACTTAGTGCATTGGAGCATGGGCATGTAGTTCAAATTTGAATTATACACATAAATGCATTGAAAACTCAGTTAATGCATAAAAATGTCCAAATGAACCCCGGAAAATCTCAAAAATTGACACAACACTCCTGTTGTTCTATGTTAACATGAGAAATTTTTGCAGCTCCTGCAGTATTAAGAAAAGGTCTTCCAAGAATAATAGATATACTATCATCCTCGGGAATATCAAGAATAACAAAGTCTGTTAAAATAGTAACGTTTGCAACCACAACAGGCACATCCTCACAAATACCGATAGGTATAGCAGTTGATTTATCAGCCATTTGCAAAGATATTTCAGTAGGTGTCAGCTTATTCAAGTCAAGTCTACGATATAAAGAGAGAGGCATAACACTAACACCGGCTCCGAGATCACATAAAGCAGTTTTAATATAATTTCTTTTAATGGAGCAAGGTATAGTAGGTACTCCGGGATCTCCAAGTTTCTTTGGTATTCCACCCTTAAAAGTATAATTAGCAAGCATGGTGGAAATTTCAGCTTCCGGTATCTTTCTTTTATTAGTAATGATATCCTTCATATATTTAGCATAAGGATTTGTTTTGAGCACATCAGTTAATCGCATACGCAAAAAGATAGGCCTAATCATTTCAGCAAAGCGCTCAAAATCCTCGTCATCCTTTTTCTTGAATGGTTTCGGAGGAAAAGGCATGGGTTTCTGAACCCAAGGTTCCCTTTCTTTACCATGTTTCCTAGCAACAAAGTCTCTTTTATCATAACGTTGATTCTTTGATTGTGGGTTATCAAGATCAATAGCAGGTTCAATTTCTACATTATTATCATTACTAGGTTGAGCATCATCATGAACATCATTATTAATATTTTTACTAGGTTCATGTTCATTACCAGATTGTGTTTCAGTATCAGACATAGAAATATCATTTGGATTATCAGGTGGTTCAGCAATAGGTTCACTAGAAGTTTGCACAGTTCTATCATTTTTCTTCTTCTTATTTTTAGAAGAACTAGGAACATCAATATTATTTCTTTGAGAATCTTGCTCGATTCTCTTAGGGTGGCCTACATGATACAAAGGTTCCTGAGTCATTCTACCAGTTCTAGTAGCCACTCTAACAGCATAATCATTTTTCTTACTATTCATTTCATCAAGCACTTCTTTTTGAGCCTTAAGTACTTGTTCTACTTGAGTGGTAACCATAGAAGCATGTTTGCTAACAAGTTTAAGTTCACCTTTAATATTAACCATATAATCACCCAAGTATTTAAGCATATCAGAATCATATTTCAATTGTCTACCAAAATAAGCATTGAAATTTTCTTGTTTGACAATAAAATTATCAAACTCATCAAAGCATTGCCTAGCAGGCTTATAGTGAGGGATATCACCTTCATCAAATCTATAGAGAAAATTTACCTTTACTACCCGTGTCAGGATATCGGGATCAGGAGGTTCTTCAGTAAATAAATAATTAAGATCATATGTTTCTTCAACAGGCGGTGAATTAAGACCATGTATTTCTTCAATAGGAGGTAAATTCTTAACATCTTCAGCTTTAATACCTTTTTCTTTCATAGATTTCTTTGCCTCTTGCATATCTTCGGGACTGAGAAATAAAACACCTCTCTTCTTCGGAGTTGGTTTAGGAATAGACTCAGTAATTGGAGCAGGAGATGGCTCAGGAGCTAGCTCAGGAGGTGCCCAATTATTTTCATTTGTCAACATATTATTCAATAGAATTTCAGCTTCATCCGGTGTTCTTTCCCTGAAAAGAGAACCAACACAACTATCCAGGTAATCTCTGGAAGCATCGGTTAGTCCATTATAAAAGATATCAAGTATTTCAGGTTTCTTAAGAGGATGATCAGGAAAAGCATTAAGTAACTTGAGAAGCCTCCCCCAAGCTTGTGGGAGGCTCTCTTCTTTAATTTGCACGAAGTAGTATATTTCCCTCAAAGCAGCTTGTTTCTTATGAGCAGGGAAATATTTAGCAAAGAAGTAATAAATCATATCCTGGGGACTACGCACACAACCAGGATCAAGAGAATTAAACCATATCTTAGCATCACCCTTTAATGAGAATGGAAATATTTTGAGTATATAAAAGTAATGCGATCTCTCATCATTAGTAAATAGGGCAGCTATATCTTTTAATTTAGTAAGATGTGCCACAACAGTTTCAGATTCATAGCCATAAAATGGATCAGATTCAACCAAAGTAATTATATCAGGATCAACAGAGAATTCATAATCCTTATCAGGAACACATATAGGTGAAGTAGCAAAAGCAGGGTCGGGTTTCATTTTATCTCTAAGTGATTCTTTGTTCTATTTATTTAATAACCTCTTAAGCTCATATCTATCTCTGCAAGCTAAAATAGCTAAAGAAGATTCCGTATCAAAAAGATAGCCCTCAGTAATAACAGGCATATTTTCATCATCACTATCATCATCGTATTCAGATTCAATAATTTCTGTTTCTCTAGCCCTAGCAATTTGTTCATCAAGAAATTCACTAAGGCGCACAGTAGTATCAGGCATAGAAGCAGGTTCATCATAAGTATCATGCATAGCAGAAGTGGCATCATCAATAACATGCGACATATCAGAACGAATAGCAGAAGCAGGTGTAGGTGTCGCAAACTTACTCATAACAGAAGGTGAATCAAGTGCAGAGCTAGATGGCAGTTCCTTACCTCCCCTCGTAGTTGAGGGATAGATCATGGTTTTTGGATCTCTCAAGTTCTTCATAGTGTCCAGCAAATATAAATCCCAAGTGACTCAAAGAATAGAGCTATGCTCCCCGGCAACGGCGCCAGAAATTAGTCTTGATAACCCACAAGTATAGGGGATCACAACAGCTTTCGAGGGTAGAGTATTCAGCCCAAATTTATTGATTCGATACAAGGGGAGCCAAAGAATATTCTCGAGTATTAGCAGCTGAGTTGCCAATTCAACCACACCTGGAAACTTAGTATCTACAGCAAAGTGTTTAGTAGCAAAGTAATATGATAGTGGTGGTAGCAGCAACAAAAGTAAAGACAGCAAAAGTAATGTTTTTGGTATTTTGTAGTGATTGTAACAGTAGCAGCGGGAAAGTAAATAAGCGTAAACTAGTATATGGAAAACTCGTAGGCACCGGATCAGTGATGGATAATTATGCCGGATGCGGTTCGCGGTTCATCATGTAACAGTCATAACATAGGGTGACACAGAACTAGCTCCAATTCATCAATGTAATGTAGGCATGTATTCCGTATATAGTCATACGTGCTTATGGAAAAGAACTTGCATGACATCTTTCGCCCTAGCCTCCCGTGGCAGCGGGGTCCTATTGGAAACTAAGAGATATTAAGGCCTCCTTTTAATAGAGAACCGGAACAAAGCATTAGCACATAGTGAATACATGAACTCCTCAAACTATGGTCATCACCGGGAGTGGTCCCGATTATTGTCACTTCGGGGTTGCCAGATCATAACACATAGTAGGTGACTATAGACTTGCAAGATAGGATCAAGAACTCACATATATTCATGAAAACATAATAGGTTCAGATCTGAAATCATGGCACTCGGACCCTAGTGACAAGCATTAAGCATACCAAAGTCATAGCAACATCAATCTTAGAACATAATGTATACTAGGGATCAAACCCTAACAAAACTAACTCAATTACATGATAAATCTCATCCAACCCATCACCGTCCAGCAAGCCTACGATGCAATTACTCACGCACAGCGGTGAGCATCATGAAATTGGTGATGGAGGATGGTTGATGATGACGACGGCGACGAATCCCCCTCTCCGGAGCCCCGAACGGACTCCAGATCAGCCCTCCCGAGAGGTTTTAGGGCTTGGTGGCGGCTCCGTATCGTAAAACGCAATGATTTCTTCTCTCTGATTTTTCTCTCTCCGAAAGCAAATATATAGAGTTGGAGTTGGCGTCGGAGGGTCAACAGGGGGCCCACGAGGTAGGGGGGCGCGCCCTAGGGGGGGCCCACCCTCGTGGAAAGGGTGTGGGCCCCCTGGTCTTCATATTTGGCGAGGATTTTTTTTATTTTTTCTAAGACCTCCCGTGAAGTTTCAAGTCATTTCGAGAATATTTGTTTTCTGCACATAAAACAACATCATGGTAATTCTGCTGAAAACAACATCAGTCCGGGTTAGTTCCATTCAAATCATACAAGATAGAGTCCAAAATAAGGGCAAAAGTGTTTGGAAAAGTAGATACGACGGAGACGTATCAGTTGACACTAGAATTTTTTTGAAGGAATAAGAGGCAACAGATATCGTCCCGTCCCCAAAGGAGGTACGTTCCATATCGAAACCATCATGCTTGTTGTGAGAAGCTCTAGTTTGTGAGAAGCTTATACCCAAACCTGCCCCAAATGGGACAAAATTTTCACCATGGCATGTTGATGCCGCTCCATGATAGCATGCCAAGTTTCAAAAATTTCATGAGTTTTGGATCTACTAGAATTTAAAAACCTGGCATCTCAATGTTTTGTCGGCAATCAACAATGCCCTAGTGTTTGAATTTCATTCTCATCTCTTGCATGGGACCTAGAAATTCACCCAAGGATACACATGTGATTTTTCAACCAACTTTGGTGCATTGGAGCATGTGCTTGTAGTTCAAATTTGAATTATGCACATAAAATGCCTAGAAAACCCAGTTAATGTATAAAAAAGGCCAAACGAACCCCGAAAAAAATCCAAGATTGAACACAACACTCCTATTGTTCTATGTTGACACTAGAAATTTTTTGAAAGCAATAAGAGGCAACGGATATCGTCCCATCACCAAAGGTGGTACGTTCCCTATCGAAACCATCATGCTTGTTGTGAGAAGCTTATACCCGAACCTGCCCCAAATGAGACAAAATTTTCACCATGGCATATTGATGCCGCTCCATGATAGCATGCCAAGTTTCATGAATTTCAAACGACTTTTGGATTTACTAGAATTTAAAAAACAGGCATCTCAACGTTTTGTCGGCAATCAACATTGCCATGGTGTTTGAAACTTTGAATTTCATTCCCATATCTTGCATGGGACCTAGAAATTCACCCAAGGACACACATGTGATTTTTCAACCAACTTTGGTGCATGTGCTTGTAGTTCAAATTTGAATTATGCACATAAAATGCCTAGAAAACCCAGTTAATGTATAAAAAAGGCCAAACGAACCCCAAAAAAATCATTCCCATTTCTTCCATGGGACCTAAGCATGCACTGAAGGACACAAATTTGATTTTTCAACCAATTTGTATGCACCAGAGCATGTGCATGTAGTTTAATTTTGAATTGTGCACCTGAAATGGCTAGAAAACTAGTTTAATATATGAAATGTCCAAACGAACCCTGAATAATTCCAATTCTTTTACGACACACATACAGTTGCATGTTCACTGCAGATAAAAGGTCTAGCAATTCAAACACCATCCATTGCCGCTGTGACCCCATTTTGTAATTCAAATCAAGTAGATCCCACATAGTTTATTCTCACCAACCATGTGAGATGCAGTACAAAATATCTTGGAGCACCGACGGTGTATAGTACACCTATGGCTTATGCGAGAAGGTGCGTCGGCTACAGTCCACAACCGGCGTGTTAAGCACACTAGCTCGCTCCCCCAAAACTCCCGCCTCTGCATCCCTCGCAATCTTGAAAATATCTACCGCCTAGAAGGTTTTAATGTTCGATAGCACATGATTAGTATGTGTGGACCGTGTGCGATGTCTGTTACTCCCGCTCTGCTTCAGTCCCTTGATTCAAATTTTCAGTAGCCCCGGCATTTTATTCCCGCATCTGCATCCCTCGCAATCTCAAAAATATCTGCTCATCCTTGATCCAAATTTTTAGTAGCCCCCTTTGTTACTCCCGCCTAGTAAAATTTTCAGTTGCCGCAGTATTTCCTCAAACACAACCTCTGCTCACACAGACACACACAACCCTCGAAACCATTGGTAGGTCGCCGCCATCGTCGGCGCCTCCATCCTCAACCTATGCCTGTGTGCCGGGGAGCTCGAGTAGCCAATAGCCAAAAAGAGGTTTATCGTGGCCTTTTCGCCTGACGCCGGCGAGGTGGCCGCCGAGGTGTCCCCGTCATCCTCCGCGGGCCCGATCCACCGGCGCCGGTCCCCCGATCCGCCCGACGCCGCACCCCTACACCGGTTCGAGGACTTCCCCATCCTCCCCCGAACCCGGCAGCCAACAAAGTCCTACTTCGGGGTCCGGCAGCGGCGGTGGGGGACGTGGGTCGCCGATATTACAGATCAAGAGACCCACACCCGCCGGTGGCTCGGTAACTTCCACACGGCCGAGCTCGCGGCCATGGAGTATGACCACTGGCAGGTCCACTACCACGGCGCAGCGGCTAGGCTCAATTTCCCCTTCGGCACACGTCCGCCCCACCTTGTTCCGTCGGAGCCAGTGGTGGTGAGCTCGGCTATGGAGCGGGAGGACCACGAGTCGTGGGAGCGTCTCGAGGCCGAGGCCGCCGACAAGGCCTACATGCAAGAGCTCCGCCGGCAACACCCGGAGCTCGTGGAGGCGGAGCGGGCGATCTTTGCCGGCGCGGAGGGCGGCGAGGTTATCGCGCTCTCCTCTGATGACGAGGTCGAAGGCGGCGACGACGGCGGCGCGGAGGGCGGCGAGGTTATCGTGCTCTCCTCTGATGATGAGGTTGAAGTCGGCGACAACGGCGGCGCGGAGGGCGTTGAGGTGGGCCCCGAGGATGAGGAGATCGACATCGACGAGTGGAGGAGTGCCTTCCCCAACGACCCCGACGATGGTACTGGCCCGGACCCAGCTCGCGGCACACCATACATGACGAGGAAGGATTGGCTCGACCTCTACTTCGACAGAAAGTAGTTTAGCTTAGTTTAAATTTATGTTTTATGTTCGGTTATGCAAAACTATCTATTTTTATGTTTGAATGCATGCTATTTTCGGTTGAACCTGCTTTGAACTTGATCAAATTGAAGTTTACAACCTTAAGTTTAGGGGATCGACTAGAAAAGGCCAAAAAATGCTGGAGTATATATATATCCACTAAGGGTTTTAGTCCTTTAACTTTTTAAGGATCGCCTAGAGATGTCCTTATGACTTGTTTATTTCAGTTCTTCACAATGTGATGCTCTATATGTGTAACTATTTGCTGTGCAGTTCAATTTCATCAATAACAGTTTCAACAATACCACTATGAATTACGATATTTGGTTGTCGTTAAGGATATAGCAGTTAACATGCCTTTTCGTTTTTCAATTGTTGTTTAGCAACATGCATTGTACTGAATGACTAAATATGCAATCCCAAGCTACATAGCAACAAGGAAGAGTGTTACCTTAATGTTTTGATGATGTCTAGATATACATGTAATAAAATCTTATATATTGGGGTGGATGGAGTGTTGTACTACATAATTTTTCAATTGTTGTTTAGCTTCTAATATTAACTTGGTGTTTTTAGGTACATATATCATTGCCAAAGATCCACACTTCGACCCTTTCTGCATATGGGGCAATGAGATATTCATGAATCAGCATCAAGTGAGGAAACTGATAAAGATTGTTACTAAAATAGGTCAAAAGATGTCAATCGAACTATTTGTTTACACTTTATGCAAAAGAACAGTGAACTGCAGGATGGTAAGTAAGAACCCAGTAGCCTTCTGTGACACCCTAATAGTTAAGCTACAGTAACCACACGCTAATGGTGCCATGTCATCACAAAAAATTTCTAAACCTCACTTTGATTCTGACCCGATTCAAATTCAAGTTTAGATTAAAGTCAACAAAATTAAAGTTTTCAAATGGCATAATAATAATGTTCGATGGGTTACAAGTATTCACTAACTAATTAATGTGTTAGGACCAACATTTAATGGATTTTTAAATTGCCTCTAGAAATAATTTAAAGTGGCCAAACATCACTTATTATGACCATTTAATTATAATCCAAATTTCAAACTTTTCCGTTTAACCTCGAACTTTTTGAGCAACACCAAAATATCGGAAAGTAATTATGGAAAAAAATTCAACATTTACAAAAACCATTTAGTACGAAAACTATAGGCTAAATAGTAGAGAAATAAATAAAGAGTAAAAGAAAAGAACGGAGGACCTAACCTACTAGGCCACTTGGCCCACCTAACTATAACTGGCCCAGCCCACCCCTTGTTTTCCCCTTCCTCCTACTACATGAGGCAGAGGGGATCGTGGAGGCCATCCATGGCACCCCGGCCAGGTGTTGGCCATCCACGACCTTCCCCATAGTCTACAAGACCCTGGCGCCCCTTCCCCAAACCCTAATCCCCTCCCTAGCTGCCCCCAGATCCATTTCTCCTCTCCCTCACTCGTCCCCATCTCCGCAGTGATCGCAGTCGCAGCCGTTGCCACGACTTTATCGTCCTCGCTGCCGTCGTCATCCATGCGTTGAGCTGGGACGCCCGGGGGCTTCACCACCAACTCCTCCTTCATCTACGCTATTGGGTTGGACCGGGGAGGCCCTATACGCCCGCCATCGTCGTCGTCCCCGTCGCGTACATCTCCGGCCATCGTCGTCAATTCCGACAGCTCTAGTCCACCCCCGGCCTCCTCGACCACGCCCCCGAGCTTGCTATGAGCTCCTCTCTCGGATCCCTCCTTTTCCTGCTTCAATTTGTCGTCGTGGAGTCTGCAACCGCCTCCGACCGCTGCTGCCGCACCTGCTCTGCTCCGCGCACTGCATGCACCGCTGTCGTACACCGCTGTGCCGCGCTGCACGTCGCCGTTGCTGCGTGCTACCGCTGCTCTGCCGACGCTCGCTACCCCGGCTTCTGCTAGCCGCGTCGGCTGCGCCCCGCGCTCACCCGTGCATGCCTCGCCTTCCCCAGTTGAGCCTGCGCCACGCCAATGCCCACCGCTCTGCTTATACTACTGCTAGTTACTCTAGTATGGCTAGCTTTATGAATATTACACTGAGTAACCCTCTGGGAAGCCCCTAACTGCGGCTAAACAACTGTTAACAGGAGTACGAATAATATTTGTAGGTAGTACACTTGTCAAAGCTCAAATGTTTCCATTGGACCAAATCAATTTGATGCATGAATTAATTCCTATGAAAATCACAAAATGCTATCTTTTCTAAACAAAGAACAGAATTAACCCCTAGCACTGCGTGTGCGTGTGTTGTGTATGTATATGTGTTGTGTGTACAGCGTGCGTGTGTGGTCGGCTGGACTCTGTCCACTAATGGTCGACCCTTGTTAATTAGGCTATGTTTAGCTTAGGATTAGTTTAGTGCTAACTACCCCTTTTAGCAAATGACAAGTGGGTCCGACCTAAATAGATTAGATAAATATTTTGGAAATTATTAAATCAGTGTTATAAGAGCCACCACCTCTCCTTTTGACTAGTCACATTGACTTGGTCAATTCGGATTTAAATTAAACACAAAATTCTAGAGTATTATTAAAACTTTGGAAATTCATACAAAAATAACCGTAGCTCGGATGAAAAAATTTTATATATGAAAAATGATTAGAAAAATAAGACAAGTCTGAATATGCTTCACGTTCATCTGTCACATGCCTCCAACACAACAAACATGGAACCTCCCCTTTCGGATCGTCCGTTCGGTAAATGCCCAAAGCCCGGGAAATATCCACAGATATTTTCCCGCTCCGTCTGTAACGTGTAGCACCGCGTTAGGTCATCCCTAGCACCGCGTATTGTCTTGTTATGCATTGTGATACCTTGATTGATCTATTATTTATTGTATCCCCCTCCATTACTTCTTTCCAGTAGACCCCGAGACTGCTGGTGACCCCAGTTCGACTACGATGTCGATGACCCCTCCTTGTTGCCAGAGCAACCAGGCAAGCCCCCCCTTGGTCACCAGATATCGCCTACTCTTCTCTCTACTTCTTGCATTAGAGTAGTGTAGCATGTTACTGCTTTCCGTAAATCCTATCCTGATGCATAGCATGTCATTGTTGCTACAGTTATTGATACCTTACCTGCAATCCTAAATGCTTAGTATAGGATGCTAGTTTATCATCAGTGGCCCTACATTCTTGTTCGTCTGCCATGCTATACTATCAGGCCGTGATCATTTGGGAGGTGATCATGGGGATATATTTATATACATAATATGTGATACATGTGATGACTAAATTCGGGTCGGCTCGTAGAATACCCGCAAGTGATTCCGATGTGGGGGCTGAAGGGGCAGGTGGTTCCATCCAAGTAGTGGTGGGCCTGGGTTCCCGACGGCCCCCGACTGTTACTTGTGGTGGAGCGACAGGGCAGGTTGAGACCACCTACGAGAGAGGTGGGCCTAGCCTTGGTCGGCCGATCACGGATACTTCAATTAACACGCTTAACGAGATCTTGGTATTTGATCTGAGTCTAGCTACTGGCCTATACGCAGTAACCAACTATGCGGGGACAGTTATGGGCACTCGACATCGTGGTATCAGCCGAAGCTTTCGTGACGTCAGCCACTGAGCGCCGCGTCCCGGGTTGGACTGGAACGCCGCTCTTGTATAAGGGAGGCTAGGTCTGCTTGCCGGCCGCGCACGCAACGTGCAGGTGTGCAATGGGCGATGGGCCCAGACCCCTGCGCCATAGGATTTCGACCGGCGTGTTGACCTCTCTGTTGTGCCTAGGTCGGGCTGCGACATGTTGATCTTCCGAGGCCGGGCATGACCCAGGAAAGTGTGTCCGGACAAAGGGGATCGAGCATGTTGGGAAATGTGGTGCACCCCTGCAGGGAAGTTTATCTATTCGAATAGCAGTGTCCCTCGGTAAAAGGACGACCCAGAGTTGTACCTTGACCTTATGACAACTAGAACCAGATACTTAATAAAACACACCCTTCCAAGTGCCAGATACAACCGGTGATCGCTCTCTCACTGGGCGACGAGGGGAGGATCACCGGGTAGGATTATGTTATGCGATGATACTTGGTGAACTTACCATCTACTCTCTTCTACATGCTGCAAGATGGAGGCGACCAGAAGCATAGTCTTCGACAGGACTAGCTATCCCCCTCTTATTCCGGCATTCTGCAGTTCAGTCCACATATACTACCCCCTTTCCATTTGATACCAATGCATACATATGTAGTGTAGTTCCTTGCTTGCGAGTACTTTGGATGAGTACTCGCAGTTGCATTGCTCCCCCTTTTCCCCTTTCTATACCCGATTGCTGCGACCAGACGATGGAGCCCAGGAGCCAGACGCCATTGTTGACGACGACTCCTACTACACTGGAGGTGCCTACTACTACGTGCAGGCTGCTGACGATGACCAGGAGTAGTTTAGGAGGATCCCAGGCAGGAGGCCTGCGCCTCTTTCGATCTGTATCCCAGTTTTTGCTAGCCTTCTTAAGGAAAACTTGTTTAGCTTATGTCTATACTCAGATATTGTTGCTTCCGCTGACTCATCTATGATCGAGCTCTTGTATTCGAGCCTTCGAGTCCCCTGGCTTGTAATATGATGCTTGTATGACTTATATTTATTTGTCGAGTTGTGTTTTGATATCTTCCCGTGAGTCCCTGATCTTGATCGTACATGTTTGTGTGTATGATTAGTGTACGGTCAAATCGGGGGCGTCACAAGTTGGTATCAGAGCCGACTGCCTGTAGGAATCCCCCTTCCGCACTCCTTGGCTGAAGTTGAGTCTAGTCATTCCAAAACTTTTTACTAACATGGTGTACAGGCCCACGTCGCCATTTGGGTGGTATTAGTATCTTTTATTCCTCGTTTATACTCTGGGACTCTGATCTGTCTTCTATTCGGGTTAAATGATTTTGCTAACTCTAACATTAGGATCTCGTGATCACTTTCATCCGGGAGCACCTTATTACCGACGATCGTCTGCTACACCAGAAGATTCCGAGGTTACTCTACGATGTTCTCCCGAGAGACTTGTACCCACCGCCTTTGCAAATTCCCTACCACTGTTATATCCCTATTGATAACTGCATACACCTGCCATTCTTACATTCAATCCCATTGATCTTGTTATTACAAGATGCCTTGAACTGCTCTCCGTTGTTCCGAGAATCCTTTGAGCTTACTGCCTTGCAGTTCCTTGTCACCTGAATACCCCTACGGATAATTTTGTGCAACCTATCGAGTATCCGCTCATCCTCAATTGATTCATGTACTTCCCAAAAGTCTTCGTAATACCATTTGTTCTTTTGAAAATCCTCAACAGCCTATTGTTCTTGAATTTCTTGCTTGCTTGCATAATGTTTAATACCATAAGTCTAGTAATCTTATTGTCATCCTTTGTCATTATCATTTTGAGTCCGTTGATACAATATGTTGTGAATGCTCACATTCCTCAATCAGATCCTAGAATTCATCCTTTTGGCTCATACATCATTTTAACATGAGCTGGATCTTGACCAACCAAATTGCCATCGATTGTACCCCTAAGACTATTCAACTTGTGCATCCTAATCAGAGTGTTTGCTTCTGATCCATTGATTTGGACATCATAAATCCTTTGCATTTGAGCTTTGAGTTAGTTAGTTGTTTATATAATCTGATCTCCTTGCATTGTTTCTTCTTCTGATTGTGTGCCGGTGCTCACATCAGCTCTGTTATGGACCGTCAGATCCTTTGCTGGATTTTATCCGACACTGCCCTTCATATTCAATAACCTTGTGAGGGTATATAATGCCTTTGGTAAATTGTATCCTCTGCTTTGTGAACCATGCTCTACTTTTGAGCTTGTATTATTTACTCTGAAATTTGTGGTATATGTTCCTAGATTCCCCAATGGGTTGAACCAATGCCTTCCCTAATATGTGTGAACCTGAAAGATTTCACGGGTCATACTTATCTGGTATTGCACCAGGTAAAACTTTCAACAACTAATTTCATTTACAAAATAAGAGAGATGAATGGAAGGTTATGCATTGAGGAAGTGGGAGTCGACCTTGAACCTTTGTGTTCATGCCCATGGACACGATGTAGATCCTATCATGGAAGCTTCTTATAATAATAGCTATTTCCTTGATATAATATCCTTTGGTATTGGTGAATTGATCCTTTGCAATCGTGGTTCCGACCATATGTTCTTCTTTGATACCATTTCTCGGGCAAGTTTAAGCACTGGTCTTCTGTGGATCAATACACCTGTCCAACTTATACTTTGATCTTTCGTCGAGTATTTACACCCTGGTATCTTGAGATTATCACGGAACTGCATAACTTCTTATGAGTTCTCCATCAAGTACTACATTCTCACTGATTCCAATTTTTTCACGAGCTCTGAACACTCAAGGACACCGATAACTGAATCGAGTCTGCAATCATGATTAAGCAAACTATTAGTAATCTTCTTTACTTACGAGTTTGTACTCGATCCACGTCATTTCTAGCCTGATCGGCTAGCACAATTTTTGGATGATGAGGTAACCTTACGTCGATCTTCCTCATCGTATCATTTTTCCTTGAACACCAAGCTTGGTTTCGAGTTTGTGTCACACTCTTGGTTCCAATAATCTTTTGCCTCATCATTCCTTTGACTTGGTGTTGTCGCCGATCGATTACATCTTCATGAAATCTCGCAAACAAATGTGTCATGAACATCATTAACATTCTGAGCTCTTCCAAGATATCTATCGAATTCTGATGAGAAATACCACCCTTTGCTATCAATGATTTGTGTTATCATCGACCACTTTATTGCCTTTCGTTCAACACAAACTTGTTCGTGCTTTGTGGTATACCTTGAGATCCTTGCTATCCAGCAAATGTTCTTCTTTACCTTGGAGTATTACCATCTTTTATGCCAGGAATGTCGTGAGAATTCTCACCACCTCTTGAGAATTCTTGATATAAGTGATACTTCACCACCACCATTCTTTTCTTGGTCCCCGTGTTGTTCCTAACAGGAATACTGACAGATGACTTGTAATTTTAAAACTTCTAGCAACCTTATTGCTTTGAAGTTAATGGTCAACATTTCATTTCTAGACCATTGGTTATCGAATCGCCATTCTAACATTGTTTGTGCTACCTAAGTCCGTATTTTGGGTGCACTGTCAACCAATGTTTAATCGTGTGTGTTTTCCTCGAACATACTTCATTATATCATTTGATCTGACAAATGTTATCTCCTTGTTTGCATAATTGTGGAAATCCATCTTTTTGGAAACCTCGATGAATTGTCGCTGATTCCATCGGCCACCTCCTCTTCCTCTTGTTGGTTTACTGATGAACTCTTGTTTCGGAACTCGCTTCCATAGTTCATTTGAAGAGAATCTTCGATGTCATCTCGTCAATTTGTGTCGCACCTTTTCTCCTCGAGCATCCTGAGTTTGAGGTATCCTGACACCAATCAGATCTGAATCTCGGTCAGATATGATGGTTGGAACATATATCCAAGAGTTATAACATTGGTCTTTATATGACCTCCTAAGATGATGTCATGCCTAGCACACCTGGCCAGAGGACCTATTGTTATAGTTTCCTTTTGGCAAGCTTAGCGATTATTCCATGAGGAAATCATAAGACTTATTCTATAAGTTGTTCCTGATGGATCCTTTATGTATCAATAGCTTGATCTTTACATGTGGAACATGTCAATGCTATCTCGAAGCATGTCTGTGGTACTCCGATCATCAATAAGAGCATTTGAAGCACAATGCTAAATTCTTTTTATTAATTACACAAACACCGTTGTATGGGTAATGTCATGACATTTCTCTCCCCTTTCCTAAAGGGTTTTCTACATTATATCATGTCATGGATATCATGCCCCACTTGTCCTTGGGAAAGATATACCCCTAAACTACGTGTTTAAACACATTTTCCTTTCCATTGTTTTGTTTAACCTTTCTTGTAATCTACTTAACTGAGTATTGATAATTCCCTGCTTAGGTAAGCACCTCGTTGTACCATTTTGTCAGTAAGATCCTGTTACTATTGTTGATGATATTCGGTAACCACTGATGGACGAGAACTTTGCCTATTGGTCCGCCTTGTTCAACGAGCAGGAAAATGGTTCTCCTCGTCCCTCGCCCTTGGTAGCGATATTGTTGCCGACATAACCGACAGACTATCCTCTAACATGCCTTGATTACATGATCGTGCAAGATGTCACCGCCCTTCCTACTTTTAACCCACATGGTGGGCCCATAACCCACAGTTCCACAGGATCAAAACCTGACTCTCCTGTACACCATGTTTTCAAAGTTAATCCTCGCGCTTGGCTTCGTATGCAATTCACGAGCCACATTCCTAGTGATCTATTCTGGTATCAGACGCAATACTTATTCATGTTGCCCTGAAACCCTTTCACCTTCTGACTAGGCATTGAACGATTGCCTGGCTGCTTGAAACTTCTTATTGTACCTTCGAACTTTACTCTCGATGTGTATTATTTGTTCAACTCGAGGGGTACTCATATGCTCATTCATGGGTTAATCCCAGATTATTACCCTTATAGCATTCTGTCGTTGCCGATCGGCCCCGTTACCTATTCGTAAGTACGATGGAATCCCCGAAGGAAGAATGACGACATCATAATGGTGACCTAAAGCAGTGGAATGAAGACATCAATGTAATGGATCGATCCCTTCAAGAAGAGCAGCCAAGATCGAGAAGATCCGTTAGGATTTCGTAACCAGACCTTTCCCCCTTACTCCACCTCTTAAATCTCGGGACGAGATTTCTTGTAGTGGAGGAGATTTGTGACACCCCAATAGTTAAGCTACAGTAACCACACACTAATGGTGCCATGTCATCACAGAAATTTGCTAAACCTCACTTTGATTCCGACCCGATTCAAATTCAAGTTTAGATTAAAGTCAACAAAATTATAATTTTCAAATGGCATAATAATAATGTTTGACGTGTTACAAGTATTCACTAACTAATTAATGTGTTAGGGCCAACATTTAATGGATTTTTAAATTGCCTCTAGAAATAATTTAAAGTGGCCAAACATCACTTATTATGACCATTTAATTATAATATAAATTTCAAACTTTTCCGTTTAACCTCGAACTTTTTGAGCAACACGAAAATATCGGAAAGTAATTATGGGAAAATTTTCAACATTTACTAAAACCATTTAGTACGAAAACTATAGGCTAAATAGTAGAGAAATAAATAAACAGTAAAAGAAAAGAACGGAGGACCTAACCTACTAGGCCACTTGGCCCACCTAACTATAACTGGCCCAGCCCACCCCCTGTTTTCCCCTTCCTCCTGCTACACGAGGCAGAGGGGATCGTGGAGGCCATCCATGGCACCCCGGCCAGGTGTCGGCCATCCACGACCTTCCCCATAGTCTACAAGACCCTGGCGCCCCTTCCCCAAACCCTAATCCCCTCCCTAGCTGCCCCCAGATCCATTTCTCCTCTCCCTCACTCGTCCTCATCTCCGCAGCGATCGCAGTCGCAGCCGTTGCCACGGCTTTGTCGTCCTCGCCGCCGTCGTCATCCCCGCGTTGAGCTGGGATGTCCAGGGGCTTCACCACCAACTCCTCCTTCATCTACGCTATTTGGTTGGACCGGGGAGGCCCTGTACACCTGCCATCATCGTCGTCCCCGTCGCGTACATCTCTGGACATCGTCGTCGATTCCGAAAGCTCCAGTCCACCCCCGGCCTCCTCAACCGAGCCCCCAAGCTCGCTGTCAGCTCCTCTCCCGGATCCCTCCTTTGCCTGCTTCAATTTGTCGTCGTTGAGTCCGCAACCGCCTCCGACCGCCGCTGCCGCACCTGCTCTGCTCTGCGCACTGCATGCGCCGCTGTTGCACGCCGTCGTGCCGCGCTGCACGTCGCCGTTGCCGCGTGCTACCGCTGCTCTGCAGACGCTCGCTACCCCGGCTTCCGCTAGCCGCGTCGGTCGCGCCCCGCGCTCACCCGTGCATGCCTCGCCTTCCCCAGTCTAGTATGGCTAGCTTTATGAATATTACACTAAGTAACCCTCTGGGCAGCCCCTAAACTGCGGCTAAACAACTGTTAACAGGAATAAGAATAATATTTGTAAGTAGTACACTTGTCAAAGCTCAAATGTTTTCATTGGACCAAATCAATATGATGCATGGATTAATTCCTATGAAAATTACAAAATGCTATCTTTTCTAAACAGAGAACAGAATTAACCCCTAGCACTGTGTGTGCGTGTGTTGTGTATGTATGTGTGTTGTGTGTACAGTGCGCCTGTGTGTAGTGTGTGTGTGGCCGGCTGGACTCTGTCCACTAATGGCCGGCCCTTGTTAATTAGGCTATGTTTAGCTTAGGATTAGTTTAGTGCTAACTACCCCTTTTAGCAAATGACAAGTGGGTCCCATCTAAATAGATTAGATAAATATTTTGGAAATTATTAAATCAGTGTCATATGGGCCACCACCTCTCCTTTTGACTAGTCACATTGACTTAGTCAATCCGGATTTAAATTAAACACAAAATTCTAGAGTATTATTAAAACTTTGGAAATTCATACAAAAATAACCGTAGCTCGGATGAAAAAATTTTATATATGAAAAATGATCAGAAAAATAAGACGAGTCCAAATATGCTTCACGTTCATCCGTTACATGCCTCCAACACAACAAACATGGAACCTCCCCCTTCGAATCGTTCGTTCGGTAAATGCCCAAAGCCTGGGAAATATCCATAGATATTTTCCCGCTCCGTCTGTAACGTGTAGCACCGCGTTAGGTCATCCCTAGCACCGCGTATTGTCTTGTTATGCTTTGTGATACCTTGATTGATCTATTATTTATTGTATTCCCCCACCGTTGCTTCTTTCCTGTAGACCCCGAGACTGTCGGCGGCCCCAGTTCGACTACGGTGTCGATCACCCCTCCTTGCCAGAGCAACTAGGCAAGCCCCCCCTTGATCACCAGATATCGCCTACTCTTCTCTCTACTTCTTGCATTAGAGTAGTGTAGCATGTTACTGCTTTCCGCAAATCCTATCCTGATGCATAGCCTGTCATTGTTGCTACAGTTATTGATACCTTACCTGCAATCCTAAATGCTTAGTATAGGATGCTAGTTTATCATTAGTGGCCCTACATTCTTGTCCATCTGCCATGCTATACTATCGGGACGTGATCACTCGGGAGGTGATCACGGGTGTATACTTATATACATATTATATGATACTTGTGGTGACTAAAGTCGGATCGACTCGTAGAGTACCCGCGAGTGATTCACGGATTGGGTCCGAAAGGACGTTTGTCCCGATGGCCCTTTGAGTGGATCTTTGTGGCGGAGCAACAGGGTAGGTTGAGACCACCTAGGAGAAAGGTGGGCCTGGCCCTGGTCGGCATCCGCGGCTATTTCAAAATAACACGCTTAATGAGATCTGGGTATTTGATCTGAGTCTGGTCACTGGCCTATACGCACTAACCAACTACGCGGGAACAGTTATGGGCACTCGACGTCGAGGTATCAGCCGAAGCCTTCTTGACATCAGCGACTGAGCGGCGCGCGCCGGGTTGGACTGGAACGCCTGCTCTTGTATAAGGGAGGCTAGGTCTGCTCGCCAACCGCGTACCCAACGTGTAGGTGTGCAATGGGCGATGGGTGTTGGAAATATGCCCTAGAGGCAATAATAAATTAGTTATTATTATATTTCCTTATTCATGATAATCGTTTATTATCCATGCTAGAATTGTACTGATAGGAAACTCAGATACATGTGTGGATACATAGACAACACCATGTCCCTAGTAAGCCTCTAGTTGACGAGCTCGTTGATTAATAGATGGTTACGGTTTCCTGACCATGGACATTGGATGTCGTTGATAACAGGATCACATCATTGGGAGAATGATGTGATGGACAAGACCCAATCCTAAGCCTAGCACAAAGATCGTGTAGTTCGTATGCTAAAGCTTTTCTAATGTCAAGTATCATTTCCTTAGACCATGAGATTATGCAACTCCCAGATACCGTAGGAATACTTTGGGTGTGCCAAACGTCACAACGTAACTGGGTGGCTATAAAGGTACACTACAGGTATCTCCGAAAGTGTCTGTTGGGTTGGCACGAATCGAGACTGGGATTTGTCACTCCGTGTGACGGAGAGGTATCTCTGGGCCCACTCGGTAGGACATCATCATAATGTGCACAATGTGATCAAGGAGTTGATCACGGGCTGATGTGTTACGGAACGAGTAAAAGAGACTTGCCGGTAACGAGATTGAACAAGGTATCGGGATACCGACGATCGAATCTCGGGCAAGTACAATACCGCTAGACAAAGGGAATTGAATACGGGATTGATTGAATCCTCGACATCGTGGTTCATCCGATGAGATCATCGAGGAGCATGTGGGAGCCAACATGGGTATCCAGATCCCGCTGTTGGTTATTGGCCGGAGAGTCGTCTCGGTCATGTCTACGTGTCTCCCGAACCCGTAGGGTCTACACACTTAAGGTTCGGTGAAGCTAGGGTTATAGAGATATTAGTATGCGGTAACCCGAAAGTTGTTTGGAGTCCCGGATGAGATCCCGGACGTCACGAGGAGTTCCGGAATGGTCCGGAGGTAAAGATTTATATATGGGAAGTCTTGTTTTGGTCGCCGGAAAAGTTTCGCGCATTATCGGTATTGTACCGGGAGTGCCGAAAGGGGTCCGGGGGTCCACCAAAGGGGTCCACCAGCCCCGGGGGGGGGGGCACATGGGCTGCAGGGGTGTGCGCCTTGGCCTATATGGGCCAAGGGCACCAGCCCCAAGAGGCCCATGCGCCAAGAGATAAGGGAAGGGAAGAGTCCTAAAGGGGGAAGGCACCTCCTAGGTGCCTTGGGGAGGATGGACTCCTCCCTGGCCGCACCCTTCCTTGGAGGAAGGGCCAAGGCTGCGCCCCCCTCTCCCTTGGCCCTATATATAGTGGGGGGAAGGGAGGGTAGCCGCACCTAAGCCCTAGCGCCTCCCTCTCCCTCCCATGACACATCTCCCTCCTCCCGCAGCGCTTGGCGAAGCCCTGTTGGAATCCCGCTACTTCCACCACCACGCCATCGTGCTGCTGGATCTCCATCAACCTCTCCTCCCCCCTTGCTGGATCAAGAAGGAGGAGACGTCGCTGCTCCGTACGTGTGTTGAACGCGGAGGTGCCGTCCGTTCGGCGCTAGGATCATCGGTGGTTTGGATCACAACGATTACGACTTCATCAACCCCGTTCTCTTGAACGCTTCCGCGCGCGATCTACAAGGGTATGTAGATCCACTCCTCCCTTGTTGCTAGATGACTCCATAGATTGATCTTGGTGACACGTAGGAAAATTTTGAATTATTGCTACGTTCCCCAACAGTGGCATCATGAGCTAGGTCTATTGCGTAGATTCTATGCACGAGTAGAACACAAAGTAGTTGTGGGTGTTGATTTTGTTCAATATGCTTACCGTTACTAGTCCAATCTTGATTCGGCGGCATTGTGGGATGAAGCGGCCCGGACCGACCTTACACGTACTCTTACGTGAGACTGGTTCCACCGACTAACATGCACTAGTTGCATAAGGTGGCTAGCGAGTGTCTGTCTTTCCCACTTTAGTCGGATCGGATTCGATGAAAAGGGTCCTTATGAAGGGTAAATAGCAATTGGCATATCACGTTGTGGTTTTTGCGTAGGTAAGAAACGTTCTTGCTAGAAACCCATAGCAGCCACGTAAAACATGCAAACAACAATTAGAGGACGTCTAACTTGTTTTTGCAGGGTATGCTATGTGATGTGATATGGCCAAGAAGAATGTGATGAATGATATGTGATGTATGAGATTGATCATGTTCTTGTAATAGGAATCACGACTTGCATGTCGATGAGTATGACAACCGGCAGGAGCCATAGGAGTTGTCTTTATTTATTGTATGACCTGCGTGTCATTGAACAACGCCATGTAATTACTTTACTTTATTGCTAACCGGTAGCCATAGTAGTAGAAGTAATAGTTGGCGAGCAACTTCATGGAGACACGATGATGGAGATCACGATGATGGAGATCATGGTGTCATGCCGGTGACAAGATGATCATGGAGCCCCAAGATGGAGATCAAAGGAGCTATATGATATTGGCCATATCATGTCACTGTTATTTGATTGCATGTGATGTTTATCATGTTTTTGCATCTTGTTTACTTAGAACAACGGTAGTAAATAAGATGATCCCTCATAATAATTTCAAGAAAGTGTTCCCCCTAACTGTGCACCGTTGCGACAGTTCGTTGTTTCGAAGCACCATGTGATGATCGGGTGTGATAGATTCTAACGTTCACATATAACGGGTGTAAGACATATTTACACACGCGAAACACTTAGGTTGACTTGACGAGCCTAGCATGTACAGACATGGCCTCGAAACACAAGAGACCGAAAGGTCGAGCATGAGTCGTATAGTAGATACGATCAACATGAAGATGTTCACCGATGTTGACTAGTCCGTCTCACGTGATGATCGGACACGACCTAGTTGGCTCGGATCATGTAATCAGTTAGATGACTAGAGGGATGTCTATCTGAGTGGGAGTTCATAAGATGAACTTAATTATCCTGAACATAGTCAAAAGGTCTTCGCAAATTATGTCATGGCTCGCGCTTTAGTTCTACTGTTTAGATATGTTCCTAGAGAAAATTTAGTTGAAAGTTGATAGTAGCAATTATGCGGACTAGGTCCGTAAACCGAGGATTGTCCTCATTGCTTCATAGAAGGCTTATGTCCTTAATGCACCGCTCAGTGTGCTGAACCTCGAACGTTGTCTGTGGATGTTACATCTGACATACACATTTTGATAACTACGTGATAGTTCAGTTAAACGACTTAGAGTTGAGGCACCGAAGACGTTTTTGAAACGTCGCGAAACATATGAGATGTTTCGAGGGCTGAAATTGGGATTTCAGGCTCATGCCCACGTCAAGAGGTATAAGACCTCCGACAATTTTCTTAGCCTGCAAACTAAGGGAGAAAAGCTCAATTGTTGAACTTGTGCTCAGATTGTCTGAGTACAACAATCGCTTGAATCGAGTGATAGTTGATCTTCCAGATGAAATAGTGATGGTTCTCCGAAGTCATTACCACCAAGCTGCTAGAGCTTCGTGATGAACTATAATATATCAGGGACATATATGATGATCCTTAAGATATTCGCAATGTTTGACACCACAAAAGTAGAAATCAAGAAGGAGCATCAATTGTTGATGGTTGGTGAAACCACTAGTTTCAAGAAGGGCAAGGGCAAGAAGGGAAACTTCATGAAACGGAAAATCAGCTGCTGCTCTAGTGAAGAAACCCAAGGTTGAGCCCAAACCCGAGACTAAGTGCTTCTGTAATAAGGGGAATAGCCACTGGAGCAGAATTACCCTAGATACTTGGTAGATGAGAAGGCTGGCAAGGTCAATAGAAGTATATTGGATATACATTGTGTTAATGTGTACTTTACTAGTACTCCTAGTAGCACCAGGGTATTAGATACCGGTTCGGTTGCTAAGTGTTAGTAACTCGAAACAAAAGGCTACGGAATAAACGGAGACTAGCTAAAAGGTGAGATGACGATATGTGTTGGAAGTATTTCCAAGGTTGATCAAATATCGTACGCTCCCTCTACCATCGAGATTGGTATTAAAACCTAAATAATTGTTATTTGGTGTTTGCGTTGAGCATAGACATGATTGGATTATGTCTATCACAATACGGTTATTCATTTAAGGAGAGAGTAATGGTTACTCTGTTTATTTGAATAATACCTTCAATGGTCTTACACCTAAAATGAATGATTTATTGAATCTCGATCGTAGTGATACACATGTTCATGCCAAAAGATAGTAATGATAGTACCACCTACTTGTGGCACTGCCACGTAAGTCATATCGGTATAAAACGCATGAAGAAGCTCCATGTTGATGGATCTTTGGGCTCACTCGTTTTTGAAAAGTTTGAGACATGCGAACCATGTATATTGGTGTATATGCATGAAGAAACTCCATGCAAATGGACCGTTTGGACTCACTTGATTTTGAATCACTTGAGACATGCAAATCATACCACATGGGCAAGATGACTGAAAGCCTTGTTTTCAGTAAAATGGAACTAGAAAGCAACTTGTTGGAAGTAATACATTTTGATGTGTGCAGTCCAATGAGTGCTGAGGCATGTAGTGGATATCGTTATGTTCTTACTTCACAGATGATTTGAGTAGATGTTGAGTATATTTACTCGATGAATCATGAGTTTGAATTGTTGAAAGGTTTAAGTAATTTCAGGGTGAAGTTGAAAGATCGTCGTGACAAGAGGATAAAAGATCTATGATATGATCATAGAGATGAATATTTGAATTACGAGTTTGGCACAGAATTAAGACATTGTGGAAATTGTTTCACAACTAATACAGCCTGGAACACCATAGTGTGATGGTGTGTCCGAACATCATAACTGCACCCTATTGGATATAATGCATACCATGATGTCTCTTATCGAATTACCACGATAGTTTATGGGTTAGGCATTAGAGACAACCGCATTCACTTTAAATAGGGCACCACGTAATTCCGATGAGATGACACCGTATGAACTATGGTTTAGAGAAACATAAGCTGTCATTTCTTAAAAGTTTGGGGCTGCGACGCTTATGTGAAAAAAGGTTTCAGGCTGATAAGCTCGAACCCAAAGCGGATAAATGCATCTTCATAGGACACCCAAAACAGTTGGGTATACCTCCTCTCTCAGATCGGAAAGCAATAAGGGATTGTTTCTAGAATCAGGTCCTTTCTCGAGGAAAAGTTTCTCTCGAAAGAATTGAGTGGGAGGATGGTGGAGACTTGATAAGGTTGTTGAACCATCTCTTCAACTAGTGTGTGGCAGGTCACATGAAGTTGTTCCTGTGGCACCTAGACCAATTGAAGTGGAAGCTTATGATAGTGATCATGAAACTTCAGATCAAGTCACTACCAAACCTCGTGGGATGACAAGGATGCGTACTACTTCAGAGTGGTACGTAATCCTGTCTTGGAAGTCATGTTGCTAAACAACAATGAACCTACGAGCCATGGAGAAGCGATGGTGGGCCCGGATTCCGATAAATGGCTCGAGGCCATAAAATCGAGAGAGGATCCATGTATGAAAACAAAGTATAGACTTTGGCAGAATGGCTCGATGGTCGTAAGGCTATTGAGTACAGATGGATTTTAAAAGGAAGGCAGACAATGATGGTAAGTATCACCATTAAGAAAGCTCGACTTGTCATTAAGATTTTTTCCGACAAGTTCAAGGAGTTGACTATGATGAGACTTTCTCACTCATAGTGGTGCTAAGAGTCTGTTGGAATTATATTAGCGATTACTGCATTATTTATAAAATCTTGCAGATAGGATGTCAAAACATTGTTTCCTCGATGATTTTCTTGAGGAAAGGTTGTATGTGATACAACCGGAAGGTTTTGTCAATCCTGAAAGATGCTAATAAGTATGCAAAGCTCCAGCAATCCTTCTAAGGACTGGAGTAAGCATCTCAGAGTTGGAATGTATTCTTTGATGAGATGATCAAAGATTTTGGGTGTATACAAAGTTTATGAGAAACTTATATTTCCAAACAAGTGAGTGGGAGCACTATAGAATTTCCGATGAGTATGTGTTGTTAACATGTTGTTGATCGGAAATGATGTAGAATTCCTAGAAAGCATGCAGAGTTATTTGAAAAGTGTTTTTCAATGGAAGCCTGGATTAAGCTACTTGAACGTTGAGCATCAAGATCTATAAGGATAGATCAAAACACTTAATGGTACTTTCAAATGAGCACATACCTTGACATGATCTTGAAGGTGTTCAAGATGGATCAGTCAAAGAAGGAGTTCTTGCCTGAGTTGTAAGGTATGAAGTTAAGACTTAAAGCTCGACCACGGCAGAAGCAAGAGAAAGGACGAATGTCGTCCCCTATGCTTTTGGCATAGGCTCTATACGGTATGCCATGCTGAGTACCGCACCTGATGTGTGCCTTGCCACATGTCTGGCAAGAGGGTACAAAGGTGATCCAGGAGTGGATCACTAGGTAGCGGTCAAAAATTATCCTTGGAGTAATAAGGACATGTTTCTCAATTATGGAGGTGATAAAGAGTTCGGCATAAAGGGTTACATCGATGCAAGCTTTAACACCTATCCAAATGACTCTGAGTAGCAAACCGGATACGTATAGTGTAGCAACCATTTGGAATAGCTCCAAGTGGAACGTGGAAGCAGCATTTATAATATGACCTAGAGATTTGCAAAGTACATACGGATCTGAATGTTGCAGACCCGTTGACTAAAACCTCTCTCACAAGCAAAACATGATCAAACCCAGAACTCATTGAGTCTTAATCACATGAGGATGTGAACTAGTTTAGTGACACTAGTAAACTCTTTGGATGTTGGTCACATGGCGATGTGACCTGTGAGTGTTAATCACATGACGATGTGAACTAGATTATTGACTCTAGTGCAAGTGGGAGACTGTTGGAAATATGCCCTAGAGGCAATAATAAATTAGTTATTATTATATTTCCTTGTTCATGATAATCGTTTATTATCCATGCTAGAATTGTATTGATAGGAAACTCAGATACATGTGTGGATACATAGACAACACCATGTCCCTAGTAAGCCTCTAGTTGACTAGCTCGTTGATCAATAGATGGTTACGGTTTCCTGACCATGGACATTGGATGTCGTTGATAACGGGATCACATCATTGGGAGAATGATGTGATGGACAAGACCCAATCCTAAGCCTAGCACAAAGATCGTGTAGTTCGTATGCTAAAGCTTTTCTAATGTCAAGTATCATTTCCTTAGACCATGAGATTGTGCAACTCCCGGATACCGTAGGAATACTTTGGGTGTGCCAAACGTCACAACGTAACTAGGTGGCTATAAAGGTACACTACAGGTATCTCCGAAAGTGTCTGTTGGGTTGGCACGAATCGAGACTGGGATTTGTCACTCCGTGTGACGGAGAGGTATCTCTAGGCCCACTCGGTAGGACATCATCATAATGTGCACAATGTGATCAAGGAGTTGATCACGGGATGATGTGTTACGGAACGAGTAAAAGAGACTTGCCGGTAACGAGATTGAACAAGGTATCGGGATACCGACGATCGAATCTCGGGCAAGTACAATACCGCTAGACAAAGGGAATTGAATACGGGATTGATTGAATCCTCGACATCGTGGTTCATCCGATGAGATCATCGAGGAGCATGTGGGAGCCAACATGGGTATCTAGATCCCGCTGTTGGTTATTGGCCGGAGAGTCGTCTCGGTCATGTCTACGTGTCTCCCGAACCCGTAGGGTCTACACACTTAAGGTTCGGTGACGCTAGGGTTATAGAGATATTAGTATGCGGTAACCCGAAAGTTGTTCGGAGTCCCGGATGAGATCCCGGACATCACGAGGAGTTCCGGAATGGTCCGGAGGTAAAGATTTATATATGGGAAGTCTTGTTTTGGTCGCCGGAAAAGTTTCGCGCATTATCGGTATTGTACCGGGAGTGCCGAAAGGGGTCCGGGGGTCCACCAGCTCTGGGGGGCCACATGGGCTGTAGGGGTGTGTGCCTTGGCCTATATGGGCAAGGGGCACCAGCCCCAAGAGGCCCATGCGCCAAGAGATAAGGGAAGGGAAGAGTCCTAAAGGGGGAAGGCACCTCCTAGGTGCCTTGGGGAGGATGGACTCCTCCCTGGCCGCACCCTTCCTTGGAGGAAGGGCCAAGGCTGGGCCCCCCTCTCCCTTGGCCCTATATATAATGGGGGGGAGGGAGGGCAGCCGCACCTAAGCCCTGGCGCCTCCCTCTCCCTCCCATGACACATCTCCCTCCTCCCGCAGCGCTTGGTGAAGCCCTGTTGGAATCCCGCTACTTCCACCACCACGCCGTCGTGCTGCTGGATCTCCATCAACCTCTCCTCCCCCCTTGCTGGATCAAGAAGGAGGAGACGTCGCTGCTCCGTACGTGTGTTGAACGCGGAGGTGCCGTCCGTTCGGCGCTAGGATCATCGGTGATTTGGATCACAACGAGTACGACTCCATCAACCCCGTTCTCTTGAACGCTTCCGTGCGCGATCTACAAGGGTATGTAGATCCACTCCTCCCTCGTTGCTAGATGACTCCATAGATTGATCTTGGTGACACGTAGGAAAATTTTGAATTATTGCTACGTTCCCCAACAATGGGCCCAGACCCCTGCGCCATAGGATTTAGACCGGCGTGCTGACCTCTCTGTTGTGCCTAGGTAGGGCTGCGACATGTTGATCTTCCGAGGCCGGGCATGACCCAGGAAAGTGTGTCCGGACAAAGGGGATCGAGCGTATTGGGAAATGTGCTGTACCCCTGCAGGGAAGTTTATCTATTCGAATAGTCGTGTCCCTCGGTAAAAGGATGACCCGGAGTTGTACCTTGACCTTATGACAACTAGAACCGGATACTTAATAAAACACACCCTTCCAAGTGCCAAATACAACTGGTGATCTCTCTCTCATAGGGCGACGAAGGGAGGATCACCGGGTAGGATTATGCTATGCGATGATACTTGGTGAACTTACCATCTACTCTCTTCTACATGTTGCAAGATGGAGGCAGCCAGAAGCGTAGTCTTCGACATGACTAGCTATCCCCCTCTTATTCCGGCATTATGCAGTTCAGTCCACATATACTACCCCCTTTAATTGATACCAATGCATATGTAGTGTAGTTCCTTGCTTGCGAGTACTTTGGATGAGTGCTCACGGTTTCTTTGCTCCCCCTTTTCCCCCCTTTTCTTTATCCGATTGTTGCGACTAGATGTTGGAGTCCAGGAGCCAGACGCCACTGTCGATGACGACTGCTACTACTCAGGAGGTGCCTACTACTACGTGCAGGCCGCTGACGGCGACCAGGAGTAGTTTAGGAGGATCCCAGGCAGGAGGCATGCGCCTCTTTCGATCTGCATCCCAGTTTGTGCTAGCCTTCTTAAGGCATACTTGTTTATCTTATGTATGTACTCAGATATTGTTGCTTCTGCTAACTTTTGTGTGTTCGACCTGATGTATTCGAGCCCTCGAGGCCCCTGGCTTGTAATATAAAGCTTGTATTATTTTAATTTATGTCTAGAGTTGTGTTGTGATATCTTCCCGTGAGTCCTTGATCTTGATCGTACACATTTGCGTGTATGATTAGTGTACGGTCAAATTGGGGGCGTCACACCTTCTTTTTACTGCCCGTAATGAGTTGTGTTAGATGACAATATCTGAATCTTTTTTCTTTTGCAGTGGATCCTGAAGCAGTGTACTCAAGATTACCTCTCAAACTACATGATTGGCGGCCTGCATCCAGGAGAGCACAATAGGGTCATTCCGCTTCACCTTGTTCAGCGACTGGAATGTCTATCGCCTCTTTCTTTACCATCTGTAATAGTACAAGTATATAACATATGTACCTATGAATCATTCTTTATTTGGTGCTTCTGTAATTCTTAAACATATGTACCTGTGAATCGAATAATGCATTGGTTGTTTGAACCTGATGGATATGAATAAAGCTATAGCCTACTCTCAAGTTTAAATTAGGTACAATTTTAAATAGCAGCAATTAAATTAGGGCGAAATTATGTTATGCAGGTCATTACAGCACACACGGTTGGTAAAACACAAATGTTTGCGATATACACCATAATCCGAGACAGTTCACAGAGAGGAAACGTGTGCAAGCATGCACACAGTTGCCGTTTGCAAAGCGTGTGTGATGTCAGACACTATCACATATGGTGCGGGAAAACTAAATGTGTTTGATTGTCTACCTATCGTACATGGTTTATTACCATGAACTGTTTGTGATGTGCCAGGCATCGTAAATCTCCCGTGCCTAGAATCTGCCTAGAGAACTGTCGTGCCTAGAATCTGCCTGGTTTTAGGCAGAAACACAAAACTCCGACTGCGATGGCAATGCAAGCACAAACGAGTGGCAAGGATGAAGCGTTTGTGATATTCGAGATATCGGAAACAGTTATACAGGGACAACTGTATGCATCAAGGCTCCTTATCCCCGACGGTCTCTGGGTTGTGTGGGAAGGACCCCCCTATCGCCCACACTCACTTGGAGACGGTTCCATATGCCGTCGCGGAAAGGGGTTAAAAACCGTTTGTTTAGGACCGATGTGCACCAGTGGGAATAATGAGAAAATATCCATCAAATTGTTTCACTAATACCGGATATTTTTGATAAATAATATATAGGTGGAAAATGTTTTCGGATATTTCCCCCATACTCCACTATGAGAGAGCCACTTTTAGGCACATCTTCCCAAGACCATTATCACCAAATGGTCGGCAAGCTTCAAGCATATGATTTCTTCGTGATGCTCCACTTGAACTTGCACAACTCAACCTTGATGGCGATCACCACTTGATTTCGTCCTCCATGGGTTATATGAGATCTTCTTCTTGATGCAAGCTCATGGAAAAATACCTAACCCCACACAGAACCACCACACAAATAGATCATGGGTTAGTACACAAAGCGTAATGGACAATGCTAACCATACAGTGAGATCACTTGATCCTACACGGTACATCTTCTACACTTTGTGGGTTGATCAACTTGAGTCCACACTTTGTACTTAGTCTTGATCAACGTTGTATCTTATATTCTCTCGTCATCAAGATGATGTCCTGAAGGTAAACATGAATGTTCACACAATCTTCTTCTTCAAGACATGCTTGAAGTACACTCAACTCTCACATGACTTATCTTTCGATAACTCGTTGCATAGCATCTTGCTCAACACATAATCTCCTTCTTATAACCTTCAAACCTATTGGGGAACGCAGTATTTCAAAAAATTTACCTAAGATCACGCAAGATCTATCTAGGAGATGCATAGAAACGAGAGGGGGGAGTGTGTCTATGTACCCTCATAGACCGAAAGCGGAAGCGTTTATCAACGCTGTTGATGTTGTCGTACGTCTTTATGATCCGACCGATCTTAGCACCGAACGTACAGCACCTCCGTGTTCAGCACACGTTCAGCTCGATGACGTCCCTCGAGCTCTTGATCCAGTTGAGGCCGAGGGAGAGTTCTGTCAGCACGACGGCGTGGTGACGGTGATGATGAAGTTACCGGCGCAGGGCTTCGCCTAAGCACTATGATGATATGACCGAGGTGTGTAACTATGGAGGGGCCCCCTAGCCACGGCACACGGCTAAGAGATTGTCTGTTGTGCTATTAGGGTGCCCCCTGGCCATGTATATAAAGGAAGGAGGGAGAGAGGAGGTCGTCTAGGTTGGGCGTTGATGACCCACAAGTGTAGGGGATCTATCGTATCCTTTTTGATAAGTAAGAGTGTCGAACCCAACGAGGAGCAGAAGGAAATGATAAGCAGTTTTCAGCAAGGTATTCTCTGCAAGCACTAAAATTATCGGTAACAGATAGTTTTGTGATAAGGTAATTTGTAACGGGTAGCAAGTAATAAAAGTAAATAAGGTGCAGCAAGATGGCCCAATCCTTTTTATAGCAAAGGACAAGCCTGGACAAACTCTTATATAAAGGAAAGCGCACCCGAGGACACATGGGAATTATCGTCAAACTAGTTTTCATCACATTCATATGATTCGCGTTCGGTACTTTGATAATTTGATATGTGGGTGGACCGGTGCTTGGGTACTGTCCTTACTTGGACAAGCATCCCACTTATGATTAACCCCTATTGCAAGCATCCGCAACTACAACAGAAGTATTAAGGTAAACCTAACCATAGCATGAAACATATGGATCCAAATCAGCCCCTTACGAAGCAACGCATAAACTAGGGTTTAAGCTTCTGTCACTCTAGCAACCCATCATCTACTTATTACTTCCCAATGCCTCCCCCTAGGCCCAAACAATGGTGAAGTGTCATGTAGTCGACGTTCACATGACACCACTAGAGGGATGACAACATACATCTCATCAAAATATCGAACGAATACCAAATTCACATGACTACTTATAGCAAGACTTCTCCCATGTCCTCAGGAACAAACATAACTACTCACAAAGCATATTCATGTTCATAATCAGAGGGGTATTTATATGCATAATGGATCTGAACATATGATCTTCCACCAAGTAAACCAACTAGCATCAACTACAAGGAGTAATCAACACTACTAGCAACCCACAGGTACCATCTGAGGTTTGGATACAAAGATAGGATACAAGAGATGAACTAGGGTTTGAGAGCAGATGGTGATGGTGAAGATGTTGATGGAGATTGACCCCCTCCCGATGAGAGGATCGTTCGTGATGACGATGGTGATGATTTCCCCGGCAGAACAGCTCCGCCGGAGCCCTAGATTGGTTTCGCCAAGGTTCCGCCTCGTGGCGGCGGAGTTTTGTCCCGTGAGCTTGCTTATGATTTTTTTCCTCGACGAAAGACTCCATATAGCCAAAGATGGGCATCGAAGGGCCACCAGGGGGCCCACAAGGCAGGGGGTGCGCCCAGGGGGGTAGGGCGCGCCCCCCACCCTCGTGGACGGTGGGTGCCCCCCTCTGGTATTTCTTTCACCCAATACTTTTTATATATTCTGAAAATAATTCCCGTGGGGTTTCAGGACTTTTGGAGATGTGCAGAATAGGTCTCTAATATTTGCTCCTTTTCCAACCCAGAATTCCAGCTGCCGGCATTCCCCCTCTTCATGTAGACCTTGTAAAATAAGAGAGAATAGGCATAAGTATTGTGACATAATGTGTAATAGCAGCCAATAATGCAATAAATATCGATATAAAAACATGATGCAAAATGTACATATCAACTCCCCCAAGCTTAGACCTTGCTTGTCCTCAAGCGAGAGCCGAAATCGAAAAATATGTCCACATGTTTAGAGATAGAGGTGTCGATAAAATAAAATACAGACATGAGGGCATCATGATCATTCTTAGAACAACAATATATATATATACACTATTCTGATCACGGGATCAGGATAATATTCTGATTTCTGATCACAACATGAACTTCCCGAGTAACGCGCCTGACCTTCCCCGAGTACTAGGTTGAACTTCAGCTAAAAGGTGTCCAAATGGGGCTTGCGATATACCGTTGGAAAGCTATGGACATTAGTATCATGACCCAAGTTAATTTTTTGGCAAAATGTAAGTGGTTTAAGAGCAGTTTTGAAAACCGTTTTTTCTTCATACAAAAAACGTGAATCGTATTTTCAATCGCATTTTTAAACTGTTTATCGGAATGAGGCAAATAATATGGCATTGGAAAGCTGCTGAAAAACCGCTCCTTCCACATGTTGAAAATTTTCTCTAATTCCCTACAGTTAAAGAGTAATTCGGAAAATCGTAGAATTTCACAAATGGAACACCTGAGTTTGTATTTTCGATGCCATTTCTAAACGGCTAATCCAATTGAGGCAAATAATATGGCATTGGAAAGCTTATGAAAATGCGCTACTTTTCCGTGTTAAAAGTTTTTTTTCTAATTTTGAACGGTTTAAAAGTAATTTAGAAAACGGTACAAGTTCCACCGAGTTCGTATTTTCGAGCTAATTTTTTAACCGTACGTCTAAATGCAGCAAATGATATGGCGTTGGAAAGCTTGAAGAAATGCGAAACTTTTTTGTATATATTGTTTCTCCTAATTCATTACGGTTTTATGTCAGTTTTGAAAATGACTAAAAACATATTTTTGCCATAATTTCTACAAACTTTATCGAAATGGGGCAAATAATATACCGCTGAAAAGCTACGGAAAATTCGAAAAAAATTCATGTTGATGGTTTTCTGTGATTCCTTGCTGTTTTCAAGTAATTTTGAAAATGGCGAGATCGTTCGTTTTGCCTTTATCGCGGAACAGATTCTTCGAAAATGCACCGCGTGAAGAACCTGAACTTCTCGACATGTCCACTTGAACTTCACTCTGTTTTTCATGTGCTTTTTTTGCCCATAGCTCTCCATCCACTGCTCGTAGCTCTCCATCCACTCACCGGAATTGAGCAAGTGATATACCGATGGAAAGCTGCTGTAAACACGCAACTTTCCCGTGTTGATTGTTTTTTCATACTCGCTACGGTTTTAATAGTCTTTCATTTGAAATTCATTCAATGTAATAGTTGAACTTCCTGTTGTTGTCACGTTGAACTTCTGTGACGTATTTTCGTCTGTAATTTTCTCATCCATTCGTTAGTGCTGCACAAATGATATTTCTTTTGTTCAAACCTCTCTCACAATAATTTTTTTAACTTTCTCTGACCGAGGACTTGAACTTATAACAACAAAAAAATTGGACCTTGCCTTTTAATTCATTTTTCTCATATTAAACACACACCATGTAGTACATGAACTTTCTCCAGTTTTATAATTTGAATTTTGTATTTTCTTTTTGAAATCAAATTTCTCCCAAATAATAACTGAACTTCTTTGTAGATTGAGAGAATTATTTTAAAACGCAAAAAACAATTTCTTTTTTGTGTTTTTGAACATGGAAATACAAGGTGAACCTCTCTCGCAAAAATTTTTGAACTTCCCCGGACAGAGCACTTGAACTTCTAGCAACATTTTGTTTAGCCTTTTTTCATTCTTTTTCTTTTATACAAAATGCACACTATGTAGTACGTGAACTTATGGCAGTTATCGACCTGAGCTTCTCTCGGTTACCTGAAAATATCTGAGTTTTTTATGAATACTAATGTGAATTTCTTAATCATTTTTAATGAATTCTCAAGCACTCTATTTTTAAAATTTGAACTTATTGTTATTTTATTTTTGAACTTCTTGTTTCCATTCTTTAATAACGAGGTAAATCTGAGTTTTCTATAATCATCGAACTTCTTCATCTTTTTAATATTGACCTCCTGGTTTTTTCTTAATCTTTTGTATGAAATTTTGAAGCGCACTATTTTTAAAAGTTGAACTTCTTGTTATTTAATTTTTGAACTTCTTATTTCCATTCTTTAATAACAAGGAAAATATGAGTTTTCTATAATCATTGAACTTCTCCATCTTTTTAAATTGGACTTCCTGGTTTATTTCTTTTAGTAACGGAAAAAATCCTACTTTTTGATAGACATCGAGCCGTTCTATTTTTAAGTTTTAAATTCTAGGTTTATTTTAAGAGAGAAATCTTTGTTATAAAATTGTTTGAGATGCTTTTTTTAATGACCTTCTTTGGGTTTGTAACAAGCATTGAACCAGTTGCGCCGCACCAATGACATTAAAACTCAAATTTTACTCACGGTTTTAAAAGTTTTTCATCTGAAATTCATTTAGTATAGTAGGTGAACTTCCTGTTGTTTTCACGTTGAACTTCTGTGACGTATTTTCGTTTGTACTTTTCTAATCCATTCGTCAGTGTTGCACAAATGATATTCCTTTTGTACAAACCTCTCTCACAATAATTTTTTGAGGACTTGAACTTATAACAACAAAAGATTTGGACATTGCCTTTTTATTCCTTTTTAATACAAAATGCACACCGTGTAGTACGTGAATTTCTGGCAATTATCAATCTGAACTTCTCCCGATTATGTAAAAATATCTGAGTTTTTTATAGACATTGAACCGCTCTACCTTTTTTTGAACTTCATTGTGTATTTTTTTTATAAATGTGAAAATTAGAGGTTGTTTTAGAAACATTGAACTTGTTTGTTATTTGAAATTGAACTTATTGGTTTTATTCTTTAGTAACTAGAAAAATCCATTTTTTCAAATAAATATCAAACTGCTCCGCCTTTTTCAATTGAACTTCTTAGTTTTATTCACTAGTAACGTGAAAACTTGTGTTTTTTATATAAATTGAACTACTCCGTTTTTCTAAATTGAACTTCTTAGTTTTAATCTTTAGCATTGGGGAAAATCTGAATTTTTATAAACATTAAACACGTCAATTTTTTAAATTTTGAACTTGTTGGTGTTATTCATTAGTAACGGGAAAAGTACTACATATGTAACAAATATCGAATTGCTCAATTATTTTAAAGTTGAACTTCTAGGTCTTATTTTTTTAAAGGAAAATTTTTTTTTTATAAACTTTTTGAACTGCTCGATTTTTTCAATTTGACCTTCTTGATATTGTAATAAACATTGAACTTCCCCAATTTAAATTTGAACCTCTAGGTTTTTTTGTAGAACGGGGAAATTCCATTTTCTCTATAAATTTTGGAAACGATGAAATCATGCGTTCTGTTTTCATCACCAAAACAGAGTGTTCAGAGGTGCACTGCGTGCAGAAGTTGAACTTCTGGGCCATGTCAATTTGAATTTCACTCTATTTTTCGTGTGTTGTTTTTTGCCCGTAACTCCCCACCCACCGGAATTGAGAAAATGATATACCGATGGAAAGCTGTTGAAAACACACAACTTTCCCATGTTGGTTATTTTTTCATACACGCGATGGTTCACAAGATTTTTTTGAATACGTAAAAATATGTTTAGTAACGAGGAAATCCATGGGGGTGAATCTATACAAACAAGTAGGTGTCTCTTTTTTTCTTTTCCCATTATTTTCAAACTCTCCGGTTTATTTAATTTGAACTTCTAGAGTTAACATTTTATGGGTGAGGCTCTGTTAACAATTATTGCTCTAACGACTACGCCATTTAACACACAAACTTTTGTGATGGTTTTGATAGTTATATTTATACTTTTCATTTTTCCTTTATTTTTTTAAACATCTCATGTTCTTTTGCATAGAAAATCATTTGTTTTGGTAAATTAACTTCAATATCCTTTTTTCAAGCATCCCAAACTTATGTGAATTGCTAAATTGATATTTATATTTATACTGTTAGCAGCACAGGCACAGGAGAAGTAGAACTTTCTCCCCCACTCTATGTAGCATTATCACAACCACAGAAAAAACAAGTTTCTAGCTACCAGAGGGCCTTGCAAAAAAAAAGGTTACAGTCCTGCAATATCTGCATAAAATAGAAACATTGGCCTGTAGCCATTCTAAGTTGCAGAACAGTCTGAACTTCGGTATTTTTATTACTGAATTTTCTGGGAGATACCCACTAAAAAATATAAATGCTCCAATATAGAACAACTTGATCATACAAAAAACTGGGACATTGTAATGCTAATTACAAACATTTGCTAGTATCATTGTTTAATAAAAAGTAGCGCATAAAGCTAGTAGGTCGGAAGGCCGAGGCTAATTTTTTTCACACAGCTCACACTTACGATGGAAGAAGAGAAGAGGAACTTGACAAAACCTTTGTTCAGAAGAAAAGTCAAGTTTGACTAGAGAAGAAATGGAAGAAATGGGACACCGTTGAAATAATATACTGTTTCCCACGAATGAAAAACGAAAGTAGTAGAAGTAGTATTACTACATGGAGGATGCAGGGTGCAGCGGGGGATAAGGATGCAGAAATTTTATCCTTTCGCTTCTCTAAACTCAACACCATTTCTTTGTTTCTGTTTCTCTCTTTTTCCAGTCTACATGTTGGCAAAGCCTCCACCACTGCGCTATGCTATCCAGCGTAACCACCACAATCACAACATCTCAATATTTCTTCGGGACGGAGCAAGAGTTCAGGTTCAGAGATGTTTGACCTCTAGACGATTGCATGCAGGCAATTAAATTCAAGTATGTGTTGCAATTCAGGTCTAGAGATGAAAATTGTGCTTCTATCGCACAAGAGGAAGGCCAGAGAATTGCACAAAGGAGGAGACCTGTCCAGAGGGCACCCTGTTGTGCTCGTCACCGTTCTGATGCAGAACAGGTCGTCAGGATGGGAGCCCACCCCCATCTCTTGGATCGGAGGCCGCTCTCTGTAGCAGCCCTCTGCAGTAGCCGCCCCAAGGATGAACCTTCCTCGGGAAGGTCGCAGTGGGCCTCACCAGGAGGTCGATTCGGCCGGAGACACATGGGCGGGGCTACTTGTGTGGAGGTTGGTGACGACGATGGATGGGCCGACGACCAGCATCCGTGGCCTGTCATGGAACTCCCTATTTAAAGTGAAAATCTAGTTATTCCCGTAGCACCCATGGCCCGTCATGGAACTCCTGATCATGCATTGCAGTGGTTGGTAGTAGGAGGAGGTGCAGGAAGAGCTGAGTAGCACACAGACGGTGTCCCGTGAAGGATCTACACAAGAGAGTGGGTGAGGAGGCACTGCTCGCGGAGACAACGTTGGACTGCACGACGGTTGTTGTTGGACGTTGCAGGGGCGTAGTGTTAGGAAGCAGAAGCCACTGTAGGGGATCATGGACAGGGGATTGGGAGAGTGGGGCTCGCCAGACCTAGGTGGATCCGGCGCGTGGATGGTCGTGGTAACTGGAACCGCGCTGGCACCGCGAGGAGGCAGTAGTGGTTACCGGATCCTCGGTGGCGGCTTGCGGAGCAGGCGATGGTGGCCGGATCTAAGGTGTTGGCGAGCAGGGTAGGTGGCGACGGAGTCTCCTGTTGCGGACAAGCGGCAACGACATCGCCGGTCGACGGCGGTTGGTGGCAACGACAGTCGGCGGCGGTTAGTGGCGAGGCCGTGGCGGCGTCTTCGGTCGGCGGTTGGGGGCGGGATGGTGGCGCGTCGCCAGTTGGGGGTGGATGCGTGTGCTATGCGGGGAGTAGGGGATCGGGGTGGGTAGTTTTAGGATCGGACCTTTTTTTGTTTCAGCTAGTTCAGGAGGATCCTATCGGCTCCTATATAGGGCGTGCCATGATCTAAATAGTTATTCTAATCCTGAGATTAGAATAATGCTACTTTATATATATTGTCATATGATCTCTTATGCTAAAGTAACAATTCATTCACATATTCCAGTATGAATCAGAAACTTCATTAAAAAATAGCAAACTATAATCTCAATCATTGAAGCAATTGCAATATATCATAACATCAGAAAGAGTCAATATAAGAGTTATTCAGCAAGTTCACATACTCAACTATCATTTAGTCTTTCACAATTGCTAACACTCACGCGATATTTATGGTTATGAAGTTTTAATCGGACACAGAGAAAGATAGGGGCTTATAGTTTTGCCTCCCAACTTTTTACCTCAAGGGTAATGTCAACAATAATAGTTCATGAAAATTCACATCCAATTAGTTATATATACCTGGATCTTTCCAACACATTGTACTTGCCAAAGGATAAAATGTAAAAAGGAAAGGTGAAGATCACCGTGACTCTTGCATGAAGTAATAGACAAGAATAAAAGATAGGCCCTTCACAAAGGGAAGCAGAGGTTGTCATGTGCTTTTATGGTTAGATGCACAAAATCTTAATGCGAAAGAACGTCACTTTATATTGTCACTTGTGATATGGACCTTTATTATGCAGTCCATCGCTTTTATTTCTTCCAGATCACAAGATCGCATAAAGCTTATTTTCTCCACACTAATAAATCATACATATTCAGAGAGCAATTTTTATTACTTGCAACGATGACAACTTACTTGAAGGATCTTACTCAATCCATAGGTAGATATGGTATACACTCATGTCAAAACTAGGTTTAAGGATATTTGAAAGCACAAGTAGTATCTCTACTTGGTGCAAAGAATTGGCTAGCATGCGAGGGAAAGACAAGCTCAACATGTTGGATGATCCAAGACAATATAATTTATTTCAGATGTAATAAAACATAACCCATTACGTTGTCTTCCTTGTCCAACATCAACTCTTTAGCATGTCATATTTAATGAGTGCTCACAATCATAAAAGATGTCCAAAATAGTATATTCATATGTGAAAACCTCTCTTTCTTTATTACTTCCTATTAATTGCAATGATGACCAAAACTATGTGTGTCAACCCTCAACAACTTTTATTCATCATACTCTTTATATGTGAAGTCATTACTCTCCATAAGATCCATATGATCTCTTTATTTCTTTTTATTCTTTCTCTTTTATTTTATTCTATTCCCTTAAGATCATAGCAAAATAATCAAGCCCTTGACTCAACACTAATATTTATTATATAGCTCACGGACTCGATTACATAGAAGGATCATAAAGCAAAACTAAAAACTAGATCATACCAAAACTTTATTCTACTAGATATTACCAAAATGATCAAACTAAGAAAAATGGTAAAGATAAAAGTGTGATGGTGATACGATACCGGGGCACTCCCCCAAGCTTGGCAGTTGCCAAGGGGAGTGCCCATACCCATGTGTTTATGTTTCCTTCTTCGGGGATGGTGATGATGGAGTTGTTGATGGCGTGTGCTTCTTCCTTAATTTGCACTTGAGGATAGAATTTTGCTCCCTTAGGTCCTCGATCTCCCGCTCAAGGCTTAATACCTTTTTGCATAGTTCTTGTTTGTTCTCCTGCAAGAGACAAAAAGGGATAAACTCGATCTTAGGTTTCTTTGCTCTATTGGGGAGGCTTGACTTCTTGAACTCCACATGCATGTCCCCAGGTTGAGGTAATGGGACTTCATCTTCATCTGAGCTCGTCTCCTCCCTTCCCCTAGGCTCATAGTCTTCTTCTTCTTACGTGGTCCAACCACAATGCTCCACATCCCCGTAGACCTTATGATCTGCCAGGTAATCAGCCACATAGCTTTCTCCCTCCGAATCTTGGGATGACATATTGCTCTAATCTGCAGCAGAAACAACTCGAAACAAAGACAGAGGATATTTGCATGATATGGTGGTCAAAACCTTCGGGAGATTATATAATGAATTTTTACCGACCAAAAGAAGTATTGTGTAAGAAAACGGAGTCTGGAGAGCACACGAGGTGTCCACGAGGCAGGGGGCGCGCCCTCCACCCTCGTGGAAGCCTCGTGTCCTTTTCGGTCTGCTTCTTATTTTCCTATTTTCTTATATATTCCAAAACGGAGAAAATTGCTATTCCAAAACGGAGAAAAATTGCCATTAGAACTATTTTGGAGTCGGTTTACTTACCGTACCACGTACTTATTCCTTTTTGGAGTCTGAAACATTCTGGAAAGTTTCCTTTATGTATTCCTCCGGGGTTACGGTTTCAATAACATTAGTTTCAACATTTATGGGATTACCTGAGATATAATGTTTGATTCTTTGACCATTCGCCACCTTCGGATTTGTGCCTTCGAAGTTGTTGATTTTTATGGCACCGGAATGGTAGACCTCCTCTATGACGTAAGGACCTTCCCATTTAGAGAGGAGTTTGCCTGAAAAATATCTTAAACGAGAGTTGTATAACAATACATAATCACCTACATTAAACTCACGTTTTTGTATCCTTTTGTCATGCCATCTTTTAACTTTTTCTTTAAACAGTTTGGCATTCTCGTAGGCCCGGGCTCTCCATTCATCAAGCGAGCTAATGTCAAATAACCTCTTCTCACGGCAAGTTTGAACTCATAGTTGAGCTCTTTAATGGTCCAATATGCCTTATGTTCTAGTTCAAGAGGTAAGTGACAAGCTTTACCATAAACCATCTTATACGGAGACATACCCATAGGATTTTTGTATGCAGTTCTATAAGCCCATAATGCATCATCAAGTTTCTTGGACCAATTATTTCTAGATCTATTAACAGTCTTTTGCAAAATTAATTTAAGCTCTCTATTTCTCAGTTCTACTTGACCAGTAGACTGTGGATGATATGGAGATGCAATTCTATGATTAACATCATACTTAGGAAGCATTTTACGGAAAGCACCATGAATAAAATGTGAACCACCATCAGTCATTAGATATCTAGGGACTCCAAACCTCGGAAAAATACCTTCTTTAAGCATCTTAATAGAGGTGTTATGATCAGCACTACTAGTTGGAATAGCTTCTACCCACTTAGTAACGTAATCAAGAACAACTAGAATATGTGTATACCCATTAGAGGAAGGAAAAGGTCCCATATAATCAAAGCCCCAAACATCAAATGGTTCAATAACAAGTGAATAATTCATAGGAATTTCTTGACGTATACTAATATTACCAATTCTTTGACATTCATCACAAGACAAGACAAACTTACGGGCATCCTCGAATAGAGTAGGCCAATAAAAACCAGATTGCAATACCTTATGTGCAGTTCTATCTCCAGCATGGTGTCCTCCATAAGCCTCGGAGTGGCACTTGCGTAGGATCTGTTCCTGTTCATGCTCAGGTACACAACGTCTAATAACACCATCAACTCCTTCTTTATAAAGATGTGGGTCATCCCAGAAGTAATGTCTTAAATCATAGAAGAACTTTTTCTTTTGCTGGTATGTGAAACTAGGTGGTATAAATTTAGCAACAATATAATTAGCATAATCATCATACCATGGAGCAGTACGAGAAGCATGTATGACAACTAATTGTTCATCGGGAAAGCAATCGTCAATAGGTAGTGGGTCATCAAGAACATTTTCTAACCTAGACAAGTTGTCTGCAACGGGGTTCTCAGCTCCCTTTCTATCAATAATATGCAAATCAAATTCTTGTAGCAAGAGAACCCATCTAATAAGTCTAGGTTTAGAATCTTTCTTTTTCATAAGATATTTAATAGCAGCATGATCAGTGTGAACAATTACTTTAGAATCAACAATATAAGGTCTAAACTTATCACAAGCAAATACAACTGCTAAAAATTATTTTTCAGTAGTAGCATAATTTCTTTGAGCACTGTCTAGAATTTTACTAGCAGTCTAGCATATAGAATAACATTTAATTTCTTATCAACTCTTTGTCTTAGAACAGTCCCTGTAGCATAATCACTAGCATCACACATAATTTCCAATGGTAAATTCCAATCAGGAGGCTGAACAATAGGTGCAGAAACCAAAGCTTTCTTAAGTATTTCAAATGCTTCTACACAATCATCATCAAAGACAAAAGGGACATCTTTTTTGTAAGAGATTAGTCAGAGGCCGAGAAATTTTAGAGAAGTCCTTAATGAACCTCCTATAAAAACCGGCATGACCAAGGAAACTTCTTATACCTTTAATGTCCTTAGGACATGGCATCTTTTCAATAGCATCAACCTTAGCTTTATCAACTTCAATACCTCTTTCAGAAATTTTATGCCCCAAGACAATACCTTCATTAACCATAAAGTGGCACTTCTCCCAATTGAAGACAAGATTAGTTTCTTCACATCTCTGCAAAACTCGATCAAGGTTGCTTAAGCAATCATCAAAAGAAGTTCCATAAACGGAGAAATCATCCATGAAAACCTCAACAATCTTTTCACAAAAGTCAGAGAATATAGCAGTCATACATCTTTGAAAGGTAGCAGGTGCATTACATAAACCAAAAGGCATACGTCTATAAGCAAAGGTACCGAAAGGGCAAGTAAAAGTTGTCTTTTCTTGATCTTCTTTTGACACAGGTATTTGAGAGAAACCAGAATAACCATCTAGAAAGCAAAAATGTGTATGTTTGGATAATCTTTCTAGCATTTGATCAATAAAAGGTAGAGGGTATTGATCCATTTTAGTGGCTTTATTTAATTTGCGGAAATCAATTACCATTCTATAACCTATAACAATTCTTTGTGGGATCAATTCATCTTTATCATTAGGAACAACAGTAATACCTCCCTTCTTAGGGACACAATGGACAGGACTTACCCACTGACTATCAGCAACGGGATAAATTATACCTGCCTCCAGAAGCTTTAGTATTTCTTTTCTTACCACTTCTTTCATCTTAGGATTTAACCTTCGTTGGTGATCAACAACTGGTTTAGCGTCTTTCTCCAGTTTTATTTTGTGCTGGCATAGAGTGGGACTAATGCCCTTAAGATCAACAAGAGTATATCCAATAGCAGCACGGTGCTTCTTCAGAGTTTTCAATAATTTCTTTTCTTCATCCTCTGAAAGGTTAGCACTAATAATAACAAGATATATCTCTTTCTCATCAAGATAAGCATATTTAAGAGTATCAAGTAAAGGTTTAATCTCAAACACGGGATCACCCTTAGGTGGAGGAGGATCCCCTAGGATTTCAACAGGCAAGTTGTGTTTCAAAATAGGTCACTGTTTAAAGAATACTTCATCTATTTCCCTTCTTTCATTCATAAACATATCATTTTCATGGTCTAGCAAATATTGTTCCAAAGGATCACTAGGAGGCACGGCAACAGAAGCAAGACCAATAATTTCATCTTTACTAGGCAATTCTTTATCATGGGGTTGTCTACGAAATTTAGCAAAATTAAACTCATGAGACATATCCCCTAAACCAACAGAAACAATATCCTTATTGCAGTCTATCTTAACATTAACAGTATTCAAGAAGGGTCTACCAAATATAATGGGACAAAATTCATCTTGTGGGGAACCAAGAACAAGAAAATCAGCGGGATATTTAACTTTCCCACACAAGACTTCAACATCTCTAACAATCCCAACTGGTGAAATAGTATCTCTATTGGCAAGCTTAATTGTAACATCTATCTCTTCTATCTCAGCAGGTGCAATATCATGCATAATTTCTTTGTATAAGGAATGAGGTATTGCACTTGCACTAGCACCCATATCACATAATCCATGATAGCAATGATCTCCTATTTTAACAGAAATAACAGGCATGCCTACAACAGGTCTATGTTTATTTTTAGTATCAGGTCTAGCAATTCTAGCAGATTCATTGCAGAAGTAAATAACATGCCCATCAATATTATCGGCCAAGAGATCTTTAACCATAGCAACACTAGGTTCAACTTTAATTTGCTCAGGGGGTTTAGGGTGTCTTAATAATACTTTTGTTGACCACGGTTGAAGCTTTAGCATGATCCTTTATTCTAACAGGGAAAGGTGGTTTCTCAATATAAGCAGTAGGAACAACAGGATCATTATAAGTGATAGTCTTTTCTTCAACTTTAATAGGTGCAACTACTTTTACTTCAATGGGAGGATTATATTTAAACCACTTCTCCTTAGGGAGATCAACATGAGTAGCGAAGGATTCACAGAAAGAAGCTACTATCTCAGAGTCAAGTCCATATTTAGTGCTAAATTCACGGAAAGCATCGGTATCCATAAAAGATTTAACACAATCAAACTTAGGTGTTATACCTGACTCCTTACCTTCGTCGAGGTCCCAATCTTCAGAGTTGCGTTTAATTCTTTCCAATAAATCCCATTTGAATTCAATAGTCTTCATCATAAAAGATCCAGTACAAGAAGTATCGAGCATGGAGCGATTACTGAGAGAAAGCCGAGCATAAATTTTTTGAATAATCATTTCTTTTGAGAGCTCATGATTGGGGCATGAATATAACATTGACTTAAGCCTCCCCCAAGCTTGAGCGATGCTTTCTCCTTCGCGAGGCCAAAAATTATATATATAATTACGATCACGATGAACAAGATGCATAGGATAAAACTTTGATGAAATTCCAATTTCAATCGTTGGTAGTTCCATGATCCAATATCATGATATAGCCTAAACCATGTCAATGCATCTCCCTTCAAAGATAAAGGGAAGACCTTCTTCTTGATAACATCCTCGGGCATACTTGCAAGCTTAAATAATCCACAAACTTCATCCACATAGATTAAGTGCAAATCAGGATGTAATGTTCCATCTCCTGTAAAAGGATTAGCTAGCAGTTTCTCTATCATACCCGAAGGAATTTCAAAGTAAACATTTTCAGTAGGTTCAGTGGGTTGAGGAGCAACTCTTTGCTCTACTGGTCGGGGTGAAGATACCCCGAACAAGCTTCGCAAAGGATTATTTTCCATAATAACAAGTGATAGTAAATTTCAGCACACTATATAAATTTTTCCTTACAAAATTCCACCTACCAAAGGCACTTCACTCCCCGGCAACGGTGCCAGAAAAGAGTCTTGATGACCCACAAGTGTAGGGGATCTATCGTAGCCTTTTCGATAAGTAAGAGTGCCGAACCCAATGAGGAGCAGAAGGAAATGATAAGCGGTTTTCAGCAAGGTATTCTCTACAAGCACTGAAATTATCGGTAACAAATAGTTTTGTGATAAGGTAATTTGTAACGGGTAGCAAGTAATAAAAGTAAATAAGGTGCGGCAAGATGGACCAATCCTTTTTGTAGCAAAGGACAAGCCTAGACAAACTCTTATATAAAGGAAAGCGCATCGGAGGACGCATGGGAATTATCGTCAAGCTAGTTTTCATCACATTCATATGATTCGCGTTCAGTACTTTGATAATTTGATATGTGGGTGGACTGGTGCTTGGGTACTGTCCTTACTTGGAAAATCATCCCACTTATGATTAACCGCTATTGCAAGCATCCGCAACTACAACATAAGTATTAAGGTAAACCTAACCATAGCATGAAACATATGGATCCAAATTAGCCCCTTACGAAGCAACGCATAAACTAGGGTTTAAGATTCTATCACTCTAGCAACCCATCATCTACTTATTACTTCCCAATGCCTCCCCCTAGGCCCAAACAATGGTGAAGTGTCATGTAGTTAACGTTCACATGACACCACTAGAGAGATGACAACATACATCTCATCAAAATATCGAACGAATACCAAATTCACATGACTACTTATAGCAAGACTTCTCCCATGTCCTCAGGAACAAACGTAACTACTCACAAAGCATATTCATGTTCATAATGAGAGGGGTATTAATATGCATAATGGATCTGAACATATGATCTTCCACCAAGTAAACCAACTAGCATCAACTACAAGGAGTAATCAACACTACTGGCAACCCACATGCACCAATCTGAGGTTTGGATACAAAGATTGGATACAAGAGATGAACTAGAGTTTGAGAGGAGAAGGTGTTAGTGAAGATGTTGATGGAGATTGACCCCCTCCCGATGAGAGGATCGTTGGTGATGACAATGGTGATGATTTCCCCCTCCCAGAGGGAAGTTTCTCCGGCAGAACAGCTCCGCGGGAGCCCTAGATTGGTTCCGCCAAGGTTCCGCCTCATGGCGGCGGAGTTTCGTCCCGTGAGCATTATTATGATTTTATTCCTCGACGAAAGACTCCATATAGCCAAAGATGGGCATTGGAGGGCCACCAGGGGGCCCACGAGGCAGGGGGCGCGCCCAAGTGGTAGGGCGCGCCCCCACCCTCATGGACGGTGGGTGGCCCCCCTCTGGTATTTCTTTCGCCCAATATTTTTTTTATTTTGAAAATAATACCCGTGGACTTTCAGGACTTTTGGAGATGTGCAGAATAGGTCTCTAATATTTGCTCCTTTTCCAGCCCAGAATTCCAGCTGCCGGCATTCCCCCTCTTCATGTAGACTTTGTAAAATAAGAGAGAATAGGCATAAGTATTGTGACATAATGTGTAATAGCAGCCCATAATGCAATAAATATCGATATAAAAGCATGATGCAAAATGGACGTATCAGGCGCGCCAAGGGGGGAGTCCTACTTGGACTCCTAGTCCAAGTAGGATTCGCCCCCCCCCCCTTCCTTTCTTCCACCGGAGGGAAAGGGAAGGGAGAGAGGGGGGAAGGAAAGAGGGGGGCCGACCCCCTCCCCTAGTCCAATTCGGTTTGGGCAAGGGGAGGGCGCGCCCCTCTGTTGTGGCCCTTTCTACTCTCCTCCAATAAGTCCCACTAGGCCCAATACTTCTCCCGGGGGGTTCCAGTTGAAGGAAATATGCCCTAGAGGCAATAATAAAGTTGTTATTTATATTTCCTTATATCATGATAAAATGTTTATTATTCATGCTAGAATTGTATTAACCAGAAACTTAGTACATGTGTGAATACATAGACAAACAAAGTGTCACTAGTATGCCTCTACATTGACTAGCTCGTTAATCAAAGATGGTTAAGTTTCCTAACCATAGACATGAGTTGTCATTTGATGAACGGGATCACATCATTAGAGAATGATGTGATTGACTTGACTCATCGTTAGCTTAGCACTATGATCGTTTAGTTTATTGCTATTGCTTTCTCCATAACTTATACATATTCCTATGACTATGAGATTATGCAACTCCCGAATACCGGAGGAACACTTAGTGTGCTATCAAACGTCACAACGTAACTGGGTGACTATAAAGATGCTCTACAGGTGTCTCCAATAGTGTTTGTTGAGTTGGCATAGATCGAGATTAGGATTTGTCACTCTGTGTATCGGAGAGGTATCTCTAGGCCCTCTCGATAATGCACATCACTATAAGCCTTGCAAGCAATGTGACTAATGAGTTACTTACATGATGTTGCATTATGGAAAGAGTAAAGAGACTTGCCGGTAACAAGATTGAACTAGGTATTGAGATACCGACGATCGAATCTTGGGCAAGTAACATACGATGACAAAAGGAACAACATATGTTGTTATGCGGTTTGACCGATAAAGATCTTTGTAGAATATGTAGGAACCAATATGAGCATCCAGGTTTCGCTATTGGTTATTGAACAGACATGTGTCTCGGTCATGTCTACATACTTCTCAAACCTGTAGGGTCCGCATTCTTAACGTTCGATGACGATTTGTATTATGAGTTATGTGATTTGATGTACCGAAGGTTGTTCAGAGTCCCGGATGAGATCACGGACATGACGAGGAGTCTCGAAATAGTTGAGACGTAAGGATCAACATATTGGAAGCTATATTCGGACATCGGAAAGTTTCCGAGTGATTCCGGTATTTTTCGGAGTACCGGAGAGTTACGGAATTCACCGGGGAAGTAATGGCACTTAATGGACCATACGGGAAAGGAGAGAAGGGCCTCAAGGGGTGGCTGCGCCCCCCCCCCCCATGGGCTGGTCCGAATTGGACTAGGGAGGGGGCGGCGCCCCCCTCTTTCCTTCTCTCCCTCTCCCCCTTCCTTCTTCTCCTACTCCAACTAGGGAAGGGGGGAACCCTACTCCTACTAGGAGTAGGAATCCCCCTTGGGGCGCGCCATAGAGAGGGCCGGCCCTCCCCTCCTCCACTCCTTTATATATACGGGGGAGGGGGCACCCCATAGACACACAAGTTGATCATTGATCCTATAGCCGTGTGCGGTGCCCCCCTCCACCATAATCCACCTCGGTCATATCATCATAGTGCTTAGGCGAAGCCCTGCGATGGTAGCATCATCATCACCATCATCACGTCATCGTGCTGACGAAGCTCTCCCTCGACACTCAGCTGGATCGAGAGTTCGTGGGACGTCCCCGAGCCGAACATGTGCAGATCGCGGAGGTGTCATACTTTTGGTACTAGGATCGGTCGGATCGTGAAGACATATGACTACATCAACCGCTTTGTCATAACGCCTCCTCTTACGGCCTACGAGGGTACATGGACAACACTCTTCCCCTCTCGTTGCTATGCATCACCATGATAGATCTTGCGTGTGCGTAGGAATTTTTTTGAAATTACTGCGTTCACCAACAGTGGCATCCGAGCCAGGTCTATGCATAGATGTTATATGCACAAGTAGAACACAAAGGAGTTGTGGGTGTGGGTATATACATATTGCTTGCCGTCACTAGTTGATTCTTGATTCAGCGGTATTGTTGGATGAAGCGTCTCAGACCGACATTACGCGTACGCTTACGCGAGACTGGTTCTACCGACGTGCTTCGCACACAGGTGGCTGGTGGGTGTCAGTTTCTCCAACTTTAGTTGAATCGGATTCAATGAACAGGGTTCTTTCTGAAGATAAAAAAGCAATCACTATACCGCGTTGTGGTTTTTGATGCGTAGGTAAGAACGGTTCTTGCTCAGCCCGTAGCAGCCACGTAAAACTTGCAACAACAAAGTAGAGGACGTCTAACTTGTTTTTGCAGGGCATGTCATGATGAGATATAAATTATCGTATGAGATGATCATGCTTTGTTGAAGTTATCGGCAACTGGCAGGAGCCTTATGGTTGTCTCTTTATTGCATAAGATGCAAGCGCCATATAATTGCTTTACTTTATCGCTATGCGATAGCAATAGTTGCAAAAGCAATAATTGGCGAGACGACCATGTGACGACACGTTGATAAAGATCAAGATGATGGAGATCATAGTGTCATGTCGGTGATGATGGAGATCATGACGGTACTTTGGAGATGGAGATCAAAGGCACAAGATGATGATGGCCATATCATGTCACATATTTTGATTGCATGTGATGTTTATCTTTTATGCATCTTATTTTGCATAGTACGATGGTAGCTTTATAAATGATCCCTTACTAAAATTTCAAGGTATAAGTGTTCTCCCTAAGTATGCACCGTTGCGACAGTTCTTCGTGCTGGGACACCACGTGATGATCGGGTGTGATAAGCTCTACATTCACATACAATGGGTGCAAGCCAGTTTTGCACATGTAGAATACTCAGGTTAAACTTGACGAGCCTAGCATATGTAGATATGGCCTCGGAACATTGAGACCGAAAGGGCGAACATGAATCATATAGTAGATATGATCAACATAAAGATGTTCACCATTGAAAACTACTCCATCTCACGTGATGATCGGACATGGTTTAGTTGATATGGATCACGTGATCACTTAGATGATTAGAGGGATGTCTATCTAAGTGGGAGTTCTTAAGTAATATGATTAATTGAACTTAATTTACCATGAACTTAGTCCTGATAGTTTTTGCATATCTATGTTGTAGATCAATAGCTTGCGATGTAGCTACCCGTTTATTTTTTTGATATGTTCCTAGAGAAAAATAAGTTGAAAGATGATAGTAGCAATGATGCGTACTGGGTATGTGATCTAAGGATTATCCTCATTGCTGCACAGAAGAATTATGCCCTTGATGCACCGCTAGGTGACAGACCTATTGCAGGAGCATATGCACACGTTATGAACGTTTGACAAAGCTCGGTATGATGACTACTTAATAGTTTAGTGCACCATGCTTTACGGCTTAGAACCGGGACTTCAAAAACGTTTTGAACGCCACAGAACATATAAGATGTTCTAAGAGTTGAAATTGGTATTTCATACTCATGCCCGTGTCGAGAGGTATGAGACCTCTGACAAGTACTTTGCCTACAAGATGGAGGAGAATAGCTCAGCTAGTGAGCATGTGCTCAGAATGTCTGAGTACTACAATCACTTGAATCAAGTGGGAGTTAATCTTCCAGATAAGATAGTGATTGACAGAATTCTCTAGTCACTATCACCAAGTTACTAGAACTTTGTGATGAACTATAATATGCAAAGGATAACGGAAATGATTCACAAGCCCTTCGTGATGCTGAAATTAGCGAAGGTAGAAATCAAGAAAAAGCATCAAGTGTTGATGGTTGACAAGACCACTGGTTTCAAGTAAAAGGGCAAGGGAAAGAAAGGGAACTTCAAGAAAAATGGAAAGCAAGTTGCCACTCCCGTGAAGAAGCCCAAAGTTAGACCTAAGCCTGAAACTGAGTGCTTCTACTGCAAAATGGAAATGGTCACTGGAAACGGAACTACCACAAATACTTGACGGATAGGAAGTATGGCAAAGTGAACAAAAGTATATTTAATATACATGTTATTGATGTGTACTTTACTAGTGTTCATAGTAACCCCAGGGTATTTGATACCGGTTCAGTTGCTAAGATTACTAACTCGAAACAGGAGTTGCAAAATGAACAAAGACTAGTTAAGGGCAAGGTGACAATGTGTGTTGGAAATGATTCCAAGGTTGATAAGATCACCATCGCACACTCCTTTTACCTTCGGGATTAGTGTTGAACCTAAAATAAATGTTATTTGGTGTTTGCATTGAGCATGAATATTATTGGATCATGTTTATTGCAATATGATTATTCATTTAAGTCAAAGAATAATTTTTGTTATGTTTACATGAATAAAACCTTCTATGGTCATACACTTAATATAAATGGTTTATTGAATCTCGATCGTAGTGATACACATATTCGTAATATTGATGCCAAAAGATGCAAAGTTGATAATGATAGTGCAACATACTTGTGGCACTGCCGTTTAGGTCATATTGGTGTAAAGCGCATGAAGAAACTCCATGCGGATGGACTTTTGGAATCACTTGATTATGAATCATTTGATGCTTGCGAACCATGCCTCATGGGCAAGATGACTAAGACTCCGTTCTCCGGAACAATGAAGCGAGCCACTGAATTATTTGAAATAATACATACCGATGTATGTGGTCCGATGAGCGTTGAGGCTCACGGCGGGTATCGTTATTTTCTGACCTTCACAGATGATTTGAGCAGATATAAGTATATCTACTTAATGAAACACAAGTATGAAACATTTGAAAAGTTCGAAGAATTTCAGAGTGAAGTGGAGAATCATCGTAACAAGAAAATAAAGTTTCTACGATCTGATCGCGGAGATGAAATATTTGAGTTACGAGTTTGGCCTTCAATTGAAACAATGTCGAATAGTTTCGCAACTCACGCCACCTGGAACACCACGGCGTAATGGTGTGTTCGAACATCATAACCGTACTTTATTAGATATGGTGCGATCTATGATGTCTCTTACCGACTTACCACTATCATTTTGGTGTTATGCATTAGAGACAGTTGCATTCACGTTAAATAGGGCACAATCTAAAAATCCATTGAGATGACACTGTATGAACTGTGGTTTAGCTAAGAAACCTAAGTTGTCGTTTCTTAAAGTTTGGGGTTGTGATGCTTATGTGAAAAAGATTCAGCCTGATAAGCTCAAACCCAAATCAGAGAAGTGCATCTTCATAAGATACCCAAAACAAACTGTTGGGTACACCTTCTATCACAGATCCGAAGGCAAGATCTTTGTTGCTAAGAGTGGATCCTTTCTAGAGAAGGAGTTTTCTATGAAAGAAGTGAGCGGGAGGAAAGTAGAACTTGATGAGGTAATTGTACCTTCTCCCGAATTGGAAAGTTGTTCATCACAGAAATCAGTTCCAATGATGTCTACACCAATTAGTGAGGAAGTTAATGCTAATGATCATGATACTTCAGATCAAGTTACTACCGAACCTCGTAGGTCAACCAGAGTACGTTCCGCACCAGAGTGGTACGGTAATCCTGTTCTAGAATTCATGTTACTAGACCATGACGAACCTACGAACTATGAGGAAGCGATGATGAGCCCAGATTCCATGAAATGTCTTGAGGCCATGAAATCTGAGATGGGATCCATGTATGAGAACAAAGTGTGGACTTTGATTGACTTGCCCGATGATCAGTGAGCCATTGAGAATAAATGGATCTTCAAGAGGAAGACGGACGTTGATGGTAGTGTTACTATCTACAAAGCTCGACTTGTCGCGACAGTTTTCGACAAGTTCAAGGTGTTGACTACGATGAGATTTTCTCACTCGTAGTTATGCTTAAGTCTGTCCGAATCATGTTAGCAATTGCCGCATTTTTACGAAATCTGGCAAATGGATAAGAAAACTGCACTCCTTAATGGATTTATTAAAGAAGAGTTGTATATGATGCAACCAGAAGGTTTTGTCAATCCTAAAGGTGCTAACAAAATGTACAAGCTCCAGCGATCCATTTATGGACTGGTGCAAGCATCTCGGAGTTGGAATATACGCTTTGATAGTGTGATCAAAGCATATGGTTTTATATAGACTTTTGGAGAAGCATGTATTTACAAGAAAGTGAGTGGGAGCACTACAGCCTTTCTGATAAGTATATGTGAATGACTATTTTTTATCGGAAATGATGTAGAATTTTTCTGGAAAGCATAAAGGAGTGTTTGAAAAGGAGTTTTTCAAAAGAAAGACCTTGGTGAAGCTGCTTACATATTGAGCATCAAGATCTATAGAGATAGATCAAGACGCTTGATAAGTTTTTTCAATGAGTACATACCTTGACAAGATTTTTAAGTAGTTCAAAATGGAACAGTCAAAGAAGGAATTCTTGCCTATGTAGCAAGGTGTGAAGTTGAGTAAAAACTCAAAACCCGACCATGGCAGAAAATAGAAAGAGAATGAAAAGTCATTCCCTATACCTCGGTCATAGGTTCTATAAAGTATGTTATGCTGTGTACTAGACCTATTGTATACCTTAGCATGATTTTGGCAAGGGAGTACAATAATGATCTAGGAGTAGATCACTAGACAGCGGTCAAAATTATCCTTAGAGGATTAAGGAAATATTTCTCGGTTATGGAGGTGATAAAAGAGTTCATCGTAAAGAGTTACTCGATGCAAGCTTTTGAAACCAATCTAGATGACTCTAAGTCTCGATCTAGACACATATTGAAAGTGGGAGCAATTAGCTAGAGTAGCTCCGTTGAGAGTATTGTAGACATAGAAATTTGCAAAATACATACGAATCTGAATGTTGCAGACTCGTAGACTAAACTTCTCTCACAAGAAAAACATGATCACTCTTTGGGTGTTAATCACATAGCGATGTGAACTAGATTATTGACTCTAGTAAACCCTTTGGGTATTAGTTACATGAAGATGTGAACTAATCACATAAGGATGTGAACTATTGGTGTGAAATCACATGACGATGTGAACTAGATTATTGACTCTAGTGCAGGTGGGAGACTGAAGGAAATATGCCCTAGAGGCAATAATAAAGTTGTTATTTACATTTCCTTATATCATGATAAAAGTTTATTATTCATGCTAGAATTGTATTAACCGGAAACTTAGTACATGTGTGAATACATAGACAAACAAAGTGTCACTAGTATGCCTCTACATTGACTAGCTCGTTAATCAAAGATGGTTAAGTTTCCTAACCATAGACATGAGTTGTCATTTGATGAACGGGATCACATCATTAGAGAATGATGTGATTGACTTGACCCATCTGTTAGCTTAGCACTATGATCGTTTAGTTTATTGCTATTGCTTTCTCCATAACTTATACATGTTCCTATGACCATGAGATTATGCAACTCCCGAATACCGGAGGAACACTTAGGCCTTGTACAATGGAAGGTGCTTAGGGGAGGTGTTTAGAAAAATAAACCAGACTTTTCTTAAGCACCGGTGCTTATTTGTACAGGGTAGATGCTTAACTAAGCGTCTCTTCTATAGAAATAGGCACCGGTGCCTAAGAAAATCTCAGTTTATTTTTCTAAGCACCCCTCTAAGCATCTCTCATTGTACAAGGCCTTAGTGTGCTATCAAACGTCACAAAGTAACTGGGTGACTATAAAGATGCTCTACAAGTGTCTCCAATGGTGGTTCTTGAGTTGGCATAGATCGAGATTAGGATTTGTCACTCCGTGTATCGGAGAGGTATCTCTGGGCCCTCTCGGTAATGCACATCACTATAAGCCTTGCAAGCAATGTGACTAATGAGTTAGTTACGGGATGTTGCATTACGGAACGAGTAAAGAGACTTGCCGGTAGCGAGATTGAACTAGGTATTGAGATACCGATGATCGAATCTTGGGCAAGTAACATATCGATGACAAAGGGAACAACATATGTTGTTATGCGGTTTGACCGATAAAGATCTTCGTAGAATATGTAGGAACCAATACGAGCATCCAGGTTCCGCTATTGGTCATTGACCAGAGATGTGTCTCGGTCATGTCTACATACTTCTCGAACCCGTAGGGTCTGCACGCTTAACGTTCGATGACGATTTGTATTATCAGTTATGTGATTTGATGTACCTAAGGTTGTTCGGAGTCTCGGATGAGATCACGGACATGACGAGGAGTCTCGAAATAGTCGAGACGTAAAGATCGATATATTGGAAGGCTATATTCGAACATCGGAAAGGTTCCGAGTGATTCGGGTATTTTTCGGAGTACCAGAGAGTTACGGGAATTCGTCGGGGAAGTAATGGGCCTTAATGGGCAATACGGGAAAGGACAGAAGGGCCTCAAGGGGTGGCTGCGCCCCCCCATGGGCTGGTCCGAATTGTACTAGGGAGGGGGCGGCGCCCCCCTATTTCCTTCTCTCCCTCTTCCCCTTCCTTCTTCTCCTACTCCAACTAGGGAAGGGGGGAAACCTACTCCTACTAGGAGTAGGAACCCCCCTTGGGGCGTGCCATAGAGAGGGTCGGCCCTCCCCTCCTCCACTCCTTTATATACGGGGGAGGGGGCACCCCATAGACACACAAGTTGATCGTTGATCCCTTAGTCGTGTGCGGTGCCCCCCTCCACCATAATTCACCTCAGTCATATCATCGTAGTGCTTAGGCGAAGCCCTGCGATGGTAGCATCATCATCACCGTCATCATGTCGTCGTGCTGACAAAGCTCTCCCTCGGCACTCAGCTAGATCGATAGTTCGTGGGATGTCACCGAGCCGAACGTGTGCAGATCGTGGAGGTGCCGTACTTTCGGTACTAGGATCGGTCGGATCGTGAAGACGTACGACTACATCAACCGCGTTGTCATAACGCTTCTGCTTACGGTCTATGAGGGTACATGGACAACACTCTTCCCCTCTCGTTGCTATGCATCACCATGATAGATCTTGCGTGTGCGTAGGATTTTTTTTAAATTACTGCGTTCCCCAACACCGGTAACCTCCCGGTACTCCGGAAAAATATCTGAACCACTCGGAACCATTCCGATGTCCAAATGCATCCTTCCAATATATGAATCTTTATGTATCGACCATTTTGAGACTCCTCGTCATGTCCGTGATCTCATCCGAGACTCCGAACAGACTTCAGTCATCAAATCACATAACTCACAATACAAATCGTCATCGAACGTTAAGCGTGCGGACCCTACGGGTTCGAGAACTATGTAGACATGACCAAGACACATCTCCGGTCAATAACCAATAGTGGAACCTGGATGCTCATATTGGCTCCTACATATTCTACGAAGATCTTTATCGATCAAATCGCATAACAACATACGTTGTTCCCTTTGTCATCAGTATGTTACTTACCTGAGATTCGAACGTCGATATCATCATACCTAGTTCAATCTCGTCACTGGCAAGTCTCTTTACTCATTCTGTAATGCATCATCCCGTGACTAACTCATTAGTCACATTGCTTGCAAGGCTCATAGTGATGTGCATTACTGAGAGGGCCCAGAGATACCTCTCCGATACACAGAGTGACAAATCCTAATCTCGATCTATGCCAACTCATCCAACACCATCGGAGACACCTGTAGAGCATCTTTATAATCACCCAGTTACGTTGTGACATTTGATAGCACACAAGGTGTTCCTCCGGTATTCGGGAGTTGCATAATCTCATAGTCTGAGGAACATGTGTAAGTCATGAAGAAATCAATAGTAGAAAAACTACATGGTCATTATGCTAAGCTAACGGATGGGTCTTGTCCATCACATCATTCTCTAATGACGTGATCCCGTTCATCAAATGACAACACATGTCTATGGTCAGGAAACTTAACCATCTTTGATTAACGAGCTAGTCAAGTAGAGGCATACTAGGGACACTCTGTTTTGTCTATGTATTCACACATGTACTAAGTTTCAGGTTAATACAATTCTAGCATGAATAATAAACATTTACCATGATATAAGGAAATATAAATAACAACTTTATTATTGCCTCTAGGGCATATTTCCTTCAGTCTCCCACTTGCACTAGAGTCAATAATCTAGTTCACATCGTCATGTGATTTCACACCAATAGTTCACATCCTTATGTGATTAGTTCACATCTTCATGTAACTAATACCCAAAGGGTTTACTAGAGTCAATAATCTAGTTCACATCGCTATGTGATTAACACCCAAAGAGTGATCATGTTTTGCTTGTGAGAGAAGTTTAGTCAACGGGTCTGCCACATTCAGAGTCGTATGTATTTTGCAAATTTTCCATGTCTACAATGCTCTGCATGGAGCTACTCTAGCTAATTGCTCCCACTTTAAATATGTATCCAGATTGAGACTCAGAGTCATCCGGATCGGTGTAAAAGCTTACATCGACGTAACTCTTTACGACGAACTCTTTATTACCTCCATAACCGAGAAATATTTCCTTATTCCACTAAGGATAATTTTGACCGTTGTCTAGTGATCCACTCCTGGATCACTATTGTACCCTCTTGCCAAACTCATGATGAGGTATACAATAGGTCTGGTACACAGCATAGCATACTTTATAGAACCTATGACTGAGGCATAGGGAATGACTTTCATTCTCTTCCTATTTTCTGTCATGGCCGGGTTTTGACTCTTACTTAACTTCACACCTTGCAACACATGCAAGAACTCCTTCTTTGACTATTCCATTTTTAACTACTTCGAAATCTTTTCAAGGTATGTACTCATTGAAAAATCTTATCAAGCATCTTGATCTATCTCTATAGATCTTGATGCTCAATATGTAAGGAGCTTCACCGAGGTCTTTCTTTGAAAAACTCCTTTCAAACACTCCTTTAGGCTTTCCAGAAAATTCTACATCATTTCCGATCAACAATATGTCATTCACATATACTTATCAGAAAGGTTGTAGTGCTCCCACTCACTTTATTGTGAATACAGGCTTCTCCAAAAGTCTGTATAAAACCATATGCTTTGATCACACTATCAAAGCATATATTCCAACTCCGAGAGGCTTGCACCATTCTATAAATGGATCGATGGAGCTTGTTCAATTTGTTAGCACCTTTTGGATCGACAAAACCTTCTGGTTGCATCACATACAACTCTTCTTTAAGAAATCCATTAAAGAATGCAGTTTTGACATCCATTTGCCAGATTTCATAAAATGCGGCAACTGCTAACATGATTTAGATAGACTTTTAAGCATCGATACGAGTGAGTAAATCTCATCGTAGTCAACACTTTGAACTTGTCAAAAATCTTTTGCGACAATTTGATCTTTGTAGATAGTAACACTACTATCAGCGTCCGTCTTCATCTTGAAAATCCATTTATTCTCAATGGCTCATCGATCATCGGGCAAGTCAATCAAAGTCCACACTTTGTTCTCATACAGGGATCATATCTTAGATTTCTTGGCCTCAAGCCATTATGTGGAATCTGGGCTCATCTTCGCTTCCTCATAGTTCGTAGATTCTTCATGGTCAAGTAACATGACTTCCAGAGCAGGATTGTCGTACCACTCTGGTGCGGATCGTACTCTGCTTGACCTACGAGGTTCGGTAGTAACTTGATCTGAAGTTTCATGATCATCATCATTAACTTCCTCACTAATTGGTGTAGGCATCACTGGAACTGATTTCTGTGATGGACCATTTTCCAATTCGGGAAAAGGTACAATTACCTCATCAAGTTCTACTTTCCTCTCACTCACTTCTTTCGAGAGAAACTCCTTCTCTACAAAGGATCCATTCTTAGCAACGAATATCTTGCCTTCGGATTTGTGATAGAAGGTGCACCCAAAAGTTTCCTTTGGGGTATCCTATGAAGACACATTTCTCCGATTTGGATTCGAGCTTATCAGGTTGAAGATTTTTCACATAAGCATCGTAGCCCCAAACTTTAAGAAACGACAGCTTAGGTTTATTGCCAAACCATAGTTCATACGGTGTCGTATCAACGGATTTAGATGGTGCCCTATTTAACGTGAATGCAGCTGTCTCTAATGCATAACCCCAAAACAATAGTGGTAAATCGATAAGAGACATCATAGATTGCACCATATCTAATAAAGTACGGCTACGACGGTCGGACACACCATTATGTTGTGGTGTTCCAGGTGGCGTGAGTTGCGAAACTCACATTGTTTCAAATGAAGACCAAACTCGTAACTCAAATATTTGCCTCCATGATCAGATCGTAGAAACTTTATTTTCTTGCTACGATGATTTTCCTCTTCACTCTAAAAATTCTTTGAACTTCTTCAAATGTTTCAGACTTATGTTTCATTAAGTAGATATACCCATATCTGCTCAAATCATCTGTGAAGGTCAGAAAATAACGATACCCGCCGTGAGCCTCAACACTCATTGGGCCGCATACATCAGTATGTATGTTTCCAATAAGTCAGTGGCTCGCTCCATTGTTCCGAAGAACGGAGTCTTAGTCATCTTGCCCATGAGGCATGGTTCGCAAGCACCAAGTGATTCATAATCAAGTGATTCCAAAAGTCCATCCGCATGGATTTTCTTCATGCGCCTTACACCAATATGACCTAAACGGCAGTGCCACAAGTATGTTGCACTATCATTATCAACTTTGTATCTTTTGGCATCAATATTATGAATATGTGTATCACTACGATTGAGATTCAATAAACCATTTATATTAAGTGTATGACCATAGAAGGTTTTATTCATGTAAACATAACAACAAGTATTCTTTGACTTAAATGAATAACTGTATTGCAATAAACATGATCCAATCATATTCATGCTCGACGCAAAACACCAAATAACATTTATTTTAGGTTCAACACTAATCCCGAAGGTAAAAGGAGTGTGCGATGGTGATCTTATAAACCTTGGAATCACTTCCAACACACATCGTCACCTCGCCTCAACTAGTATCTGTTCATTTTGCAACTCCTCCTTTCGAGTTACAAATAATTGCAACTGAACCGATATCAAATACCCAGGGGCTACTATGAACACTAGTAAATTACACATCAATAACATGTATATCAAATATATGTTTGTTAACTTTGCCATCCTTCTTATCCGCCAAGTATTTTGGGTAGTTCCGCTTCTAGTGACCATTCCCTTTACAGTAGAAGCACTCAGTTTCAGGCTTAGGTCTAGCTTTGGGTTTCTTCACGGGAGTGGCAACTTGCTTGCCATTCTTTCTTGAAGTTCCCTTTCTTTTCCTTTTCCACTCTTCTTAAAACTAGTGGTCTTTTTAACCATCAACACTTGATGCTCTTTCTTGATTTCTACCTTCGCTTATTTTAGCATCGTGAAGAGCTCGAGAATCGTTTTTGTCATCCCTTGCATATTATAGTTCATCACGAAGTTCCAGTAACTTGGTGATAGTGACTAGAGAACTCTATCAATCACTAAGTCCCAATTGATTCAAGCGATTGTAGTACTCAGACATTCTGAGCACATGCTCACTAGTTGAGCTATTCTCCTCCATCTTGTAGGCAAAGTACTTGTCATAGGTCTCATACCTCTCGACTTGGGTATGAGTCTGAAATACCAATTTCAGCTCTTGGAACATCTTATATGCTCCGTGGCATTCAAAACGTTTTTGAAGTCCCGGTTCTAAGCCGTAAAGCATGGCGCACTAAACTATCAAGTAGTCATCATACCGAGATTGCCAAGCGTTCATAATGTCTGCATCTGCTCCTGCAAAAGGTCCATCACCAAGCGGTGCATCAAGGACATAATTCTTCTGTGCAGCAATGAGGATAATCCTTAGATCACGGATCCAGTCCGCATCATTGCTACTATCATCTTTCAACTTATTTTCTCTAGGAACATATCAAAAAATAAACGGGGAGCTATAACGTGAGCTATTGATCTACAACATGATTTACAAATACTATCAGGACTAAGTTCATGATAAATTAAAGTTAAATTAATAATATTACTTAAGAACTCCCACTTAGATAGACATCCCTCTAGTCATCTAAATGATCACGTGATCCATATCAACTAAACCATGTCCGATCATCACGTGAGATGGAGTAGTTTTCAATGGTGAGCATCACTATGTTGATCATATCTACTATATGATTCACGTTCGACCTTTTGGTCTCAGTGTTCTGAGGCCATATCTGCATATGCTAGGCTCGTCAAGTTTAACTCGAGTATTCCACGTGTGCAAAACTGGCTTGCACCCGTTGTATGTGAATGTAGAGCTTATCACACCCGATCATCACGTGGTGTCTCGGCACGACGAACTGTCGCAATGGTGCATACTTAGGGAGAACACTTATACCTTGAAATTTAGTGAGGGATCATCTTATAATGCTACTGCCGTACTAAGCAAAATAAGATGCATAAAAGATAAACATCACATGCAATCAAAATATGTGACATGATATGGCCATCATCATCTTGTGCCTTTGATCTCCATCTCCAAAGTACCATCATGATATCCATCATCACTGGCATGACACCATGATCTCCATCATCTTGATCTCTATCAACGTGTCGTCATATGGTCGTGTCGCCAACTATTGCTATCGCATAGCGATAAAGTAAAGCAATTGTATGGCGCTTGCATATTATGCAATAAAGAGACAACCATAAGGCTCCTGCCAGTTGCCGATAACTTCAACAAAACATGATCATCTCATACAACAAATTATATCACATCATGTCTTGACCATACCATATCACATTCCCTGAAAAAACAAGTTAGACGTCCTCTACTTTGTTGTTGCAAGTTTTACGTGGCTGCTCCGGGCTTCTAGCAAGAACCGTCCTTACCTACTCATCAAAACCACAATGATTTTTCGGGAAGTGTGCTATTTTAACCTTCAACAAGGACCGGACATAGTCAAACTCGATTCAACTAAAGTTGGAGAAACAGACACCCGCCAGCCACCTGTGTGCGAAGCACGTCGGTAGAACCAGTCTCATGAACACGGTCATGTAATGTCGGTCCGGGCCGCTTCATCCAACAATACCACCGAATCAAAGTAAGACGTTGCTGGTAAGCAGTATGACTACTGTCGCCCACAACTCTTTGTGTTCTACTCGTGCATATAACATCTACGCATAGACCTGGCTCGGATGCCACTATTGGGGAACGCAGTATTTCAAAAAAATTACCTACGATCACAAAAGATCTATCTAGGAGATGCATAGCAACGAGAGGGGAGAGTGTGTCTACGTACCCTCGTAGACCGAAAGCGGAAGCGTTTATCAACGCGGTTGATGTAGTCATACGTCTTCACGATCCGTCCGATCTTAGTACCGAATGTACGGCACCTCCGTGTTCAGCACACGTTCAGCTCAATGAAGTCCCTCGAGCTCTTGATCCAGTTGAGTCCGAGGGAGAGTTCCGTTAGCACGACGGCATGGCGACAGTGATGATGAAGTTACCGGTGCGGGGCTTCGCCTAAGCACTACGACGATATGACCGAGGTGTGTAACTGTGGAGGGGGCACCACACACGGCTAAGAAATTGTCTATTGTGCTATTGGGGTGCCCCCTGGCCACGTATATAAAGGAGGGAGGGAGAGAGGATCCCGGCCAGGTTGGGCGCGCCAAGGGGGGAGTCCTACTTGGACTCCTAGTCCAAGTAGGATTCGCGCCCCCCCCCCTTTCTTCCTTTGTTCCACCGGAGGGAAAGGAAAGGGAGAGAGGGGGTAAGGAAAGAGGGGGGCGGCCCCCTTGATACGCCTCCAACGTATCTATAATTTTTAATTGCTTCATGCTATATTATAGTCTGTTTTGGATGATTAATGGGATTTGTTATACACTTATATATTATTTTTGGGACTAACCTATTAACCGAAAGGCCAGCCCAGAATTGATGTTTTTTGCCTATTTCAGAGTTTCGCAGAAAAAGAATATCAAACGGAGTCCAAACGGAATGAAACCTTCGGGAACATGATTTTTGAAACGAACGTGATCCAGAGGACTTGGACCCTACATCAAGACATCAACCAGGAAGGCACGAGGTAAGGGGGCGCCTACCCCCCCCCCCCCAGGCGCGCCCTCCACCCTTGTGGGGCCCATGTTGCTCCACCGATGTACTTCTTCCTCCTATATATACCTACGTACCCCCAAACTACCAGATACGGAGCCAAAAACCTAATTCCACCGTCGCAACCTTCTGTACCCGTGAGATCCCATCTTGGGGCCTTTTCTGGAGCTCCGCCGGAGGGGGCATCGATCACGGAGGGCTTCTACATCAACACCATAGCCTCTCTGATGATGTGTGAGTAGTTTACCTCAGACCTTCGGGTCCATAGTTATTAGCTAGATGGCTTCTTCTCTCTTTTTGGATCTCAATACAAAGTTCTCCACGATTCTCGTGGAGATCTATTCGATGTAATCTTCTTTTGCGGTGTGTTTGTTGAGACCGATGAATTGTGGGTTTATGATCAAGTTTATCTATGAACAATATTTGAATCTTCTCTAAATTCTTTTATGTATGATTGGTTATCTTTGCAAGTCTCTTCGAATTGTCAGTTTGGTTTGGCCTACTAGATTGATCTTTCTTGCAATGGGAGAAGTGCTTAGCTTTGGGCTCAATCTTGCGGTGTCCTTTCCCAGTGATAGTAGGGGCAGCAAGGCACGTATTGTATTGTTGCCATCGAGGATAACAAGATGGGGTTTATATCATATTGCATGAGTTTATCCCTCTACATCATGTCATCTTATTTAAAGCGTTACTCTGTTCTTTTGAACTTAATACTCTAGATGCATGCTGGATAGCAGTCGATATGTGGAGTAATAGTAGTAGATGCAGGCAGGAGTCGGTCTACTTGTCTCAGACGTGATGCCTATATACATGATCATACCTAGATATTCTCATAACTATGCTCAATTCTGTCAATTGCTCAACAGTAATTTGTTTACCCACCGTAATACTTATGCTCTCGAGAGAAGCCACTAGTGAAACCTATGGCCCCGGGTCTATTTTCCATCATATTAATCTCCCATTAACAAGTTATTTCTTGCGCCATTTTTATTTCGCTTTATTTACTTTGCATCTTTATCATAAAAATACCAAAAATATTATCTTATCATATCTATCAGATCTCACTTTCGTAAGTGACCGTGAAGGGATTGACAACCCCTTTATTGCATTGGTTGCGAGGATTTTATTTGTTTGTGTAGGTGCGAGGGACTCGTGCCTAGCCTCCTACTGGATTGATACTTTGGTTCTCAAAAACTGAGGGAAATACTTACGCTACTTTGCTGCATCACCCTTTCCTCTTCAAGGGAAAACCAACGCAGTGCTCAAGAGGTAGCAAGAAGGATTTCTGGCGCCATTGCCGGGGAGTCTGCGCAAAAGCCAACATACCAAGTACGCATCACAAACCCTTGTCTCCCGCATTACATTATTTGCCATTTGCCTCTCGTTTTCCTCTCCCACACTTCACCCTTGCCGTTTTATTTGCCCTCTCTTTTCCGTTCGCCTCTTTTTCGCGTGCTTCTTGTTTGCTCGTGTGTTGGATTGCTTGCTTGTCGTTATGGCTAGTCCCCTATCATCTCCATTGTCTCCCAAAAATTAAGTTCTTAATTTTAAGCAAAGGGAAGGAGAAAATCTAAAAGACGCTTGGTATAGAATTTGCAATGCTCAAAATAGATCTACCAGGAAGCAATCTACTTCCGTTCTACTCTGCAATTTTTATGTAGGCGCTACTCCTTGGCACAGATATATCATTGATACCATTAACAGAGGGAATTTCTTGGGTAGCCATACTTTTGATTCTTATAATGCTATTATAGATTTGTTTGGCTCGCCCCCTCTTTTGGTTAATGGAACTATGTTAACTTTGGAGCATGTAATGCAAAGACTTGAAATTATTGAAAATAAAGTTGCTACCGTAGAGTTAATTGAAAATTTGGATAAAAAGATCCACAACCAAATTACTCAATATGGATCTAAAGTAGGAGTCACTTTGAAAAATATTAAGGAGAAGGAACCCATAGTTAATGAAAGAATAAATCAGGATTCCACTAGAATCGGTAAACTTAAGGGTATCATTACCAACTTGGGAACCGCCTTTTCTTCCGTAAATAATACTCCAAGTCCTCCAACTAAAATTGCCAAGCTTATGTATGTTCCTAAAAATAAGGGTGAATCCTCTAGCAAGGAAACTGCGGATCTCAAATCTATAAGTATTCATCCCAATCTTTTTGCTATCATTAAGGAACCATTTGCTACAAATGATTTTTTTCGATTTTGTGCCTAGAAGTTTGATAATTAATAAAAGAAATAAACTCCTAAGGGTGATAGATGTATCATTAAAGAATTGCCAACTAAAGATGGCAATACCTAGATCTATCCTTGCTATTATGCCTAGCTAGGGGCGTTAAACGATATCGCTTGTTCGAAGGCAACCCAATTTTATTTTTATTCCTTGCTTTTTGATCCTGTTTAGTAATAAATAATTTCTTTAGACTCTGTTTTGTTGTGTTTTTTGTGTTTAATTAGTGTTTGTGCCAAGTAGAACCGTTGGGAAGACTTGGGGAAAGTACTTTTAATCTTGCTGTAAAAAACAGAAACTTTAGCGCTCACGAGAACTGCTGCCATTTTTATTTGGAAGGTGCTATTTAGTTAATTATTTTTTAATATTATTAATAGATAAATTCCTCACGTCCAGAAATTTATTTTAGAATTTTTGGGGTTCAAGAACTTGCGTTAGCTACAAATTACTACAGACTGTTCTGTTTTTGACAGATTCTGTTTTTCGTGTGTTGTTTGCTTATTTTGATGAATCTATGGCTAATAAAATAGTTTATAAACCATAGAAAAGTTGGAATACAGTAGGTTTAACACCAATATAAATAAATAATGAGTTCATTACAGTACCTTGAAGTGGTGTTTTGTTTTCTTTCGCTAACGGAGCTCACGAGATTTTCTACTTTAAGTTTTGTGTTGTGAAGTTTTCAAGTTTTGGGTAAAAGATTTGATGGATTATGGAACAAGGAGTGGCAAGAGCCTAAGCTTGGGGTTTCCCATGGCACCCCAAGATAATCTAAGGACACCTAAAAGCCAAAGCTTGGGGATGCCCCGGAAGGCATCCCCTCTTTCGTCTACTTCCATCGGTAACTTTACTTGGAGCTATATTTTTATTCACCACATGATATGTGTTTTGCTTGGAGTGTCTTGTATTATTTGAGTCTTTATTTTTTTAGTTTACCACAATCATCTTTTATGTACACACCTTTTGAGAGAAACACACATGATTCGGAATTTATTAGAATACTTTATGTGCTTCACTTATATCTTTTGAGCTATATAGTTTTTGCTCTAGTGCTTCACTTATATCTTTTAGAGCACGGTGGTGGATTTGTTTTATAGAAACTATTATTCTCTCTTGCTTCACTTATATCATTTTGAGAGTCTTAAACAGCATGGTAATTTGCTTAAATTGGGAAATTAATCCTAATATGCTAAGTATTCAATACTAGTAAAAAAACTTTATTATGAGTGTGCTGAATACTAAGAGAAGTTTGATGATTGATGATTGTTTTGAGATATGGAGGTAGTGATATTAAAGTTGTGCTAGTTGAGTAGTTGTGAAATTGAGAAATGCTTGTGTTGAAGTTTGCAAGTCCCGTAGCATGCACGTATGGTAAACGTTATGTAACAAATTTGAAACATGAGGTGTTATTTGATTGTCTTCCTTATGAGTGGCGGTCGGGGACGAGCGATGGTCTTTTCCTACCAATCTATCCCCCTAGGAGCATGCATGTAGTGCTTGGTTTTTGATGACTTGTAGATTTTTGCAATAAGTATATGATTTCTTTATGACTAATGTTGAGTCCATGGATTATACGCACTCTTACCCTTCCATCATTGCTAGCCTCTTCGGTACCGTGCATTGCCCTTTCTCACATTGAGAGTTGGTGCAAACTTCGCCGGTGCATCCAAACCCGTGATATGATACACTCTTTCACACATAAACCTCCTTATATCTTCCTCAAAACAGCCACCATATCTACCTATTATGGCATTTCCATAGCCATTCCGAGATATATTGCCATGCAACTTTCCACCATTCCGTTTATCATGACACGTTCATCATTGTCATATTGCTTTGCATAATCATGTAGTTGACATCGTATTTGTGGCAAAGCCACCGTTCATAATTTTTCATACATGTCACTCTTGATTCATTGCTATCCCGGTATACCGCCGGAGGCATTCATATAGAGTCATACTTTGATCTAGTATCGAGTTGTAATCATTGAGTTGTAAATAAATAGAAGTGTGATGATCATCATTTATAGAGTATTGTCCCAAAAAAGGGGGGAAAGGCCAAAAAAAGGGAGGCCCAAAAAAAATAAAAAGGGACAATGCTACTGTCTTTTTTCCACACTTGTGCTTCAAAGTAGCACCATGATTTTCATGATAGAGAGTCTCTTGTTTTGTCACTTTCATATACTAGTGGGAATTTTTCATTATAGAACTTGGCTTGTATATTCCAACAATGGGCTTCCTCAAATGCCCTAGGTCTTCGTGAGCAAGCAAGTTGGATGCACACCCACTTAGTTTCTTTTGTTGAGCTTTCATGCATTTATAGCTCTAGTACATCTGTTGCATGGCAATCCCTACTCCGTGCATTAACATCAATTGATGGGCATCTCCATAGCCCGTTGATTAGCCACGTTGATGTGAGACTTTCTCCTTTTTGTATTCTCCACATAACCCCCATCATTATATTCTATTCCACCCATAGTGTTATATCCATGGCTCACGCTCATGTATTGCGTGAAGGTTGAAAAAGTTTGAGATTACTAAAGTATGAAGCAATTGCTTGGCTTGTCATCGGGGTTGTGCATGATCAGAGCATTCTTGTGTGACGAAAATGGAGCATGACTAAACTATATGATTTTGTAGAGATGAACTTTCTTTGGCCATGTTATTTTGAGAAGACATAATTGCTTAGGTATGCTTGAAGTATTATTGCTTTTATGTCAATATTAAACTTTTATCTTGAATCTTTCGGATCTGAATATTCATACCACAATTAAGAGGGTTACATTAAAAAAAATTATACCAAGTAGCATTCCGCATCAAAAATTCTGTTTTTATCATTTACCTACTCGAGGACGAGCAGGAATTAAGCTTGGGGATGCTTGATACGTCTCCAACGTATCTATAATTTTTGATTGCTTCATGCTATATTATATTCTGTTTTGGATGATTAATCGGGTTTGTTATACACTTTTATATTATTTTTGGGACTAACCTATTAACTGGAGGCCCAGCCCAGAATTGATGTTTTTGCCTATTTCAGGGTTTTGCAGAAAAAGAATATCAAACGGAGTCCAAACGTAATGAAACCTTCGGGAACGTGATTTTTGGAATGGACGTGATCCAGAGGACTTGGACCCTACATCA